>NW_026896635.1:167500-242843 GCF_033153095.1 Gastrolobium bilobum
GAGGAAGTTAAAAAGAAGGCTCAAGAGTTCATGAGAATTGAGGAATACAAGGGCAGCAGGGCTGACGACAACCTGAACCGCGAGAAGAAAACCAAGGTCAGAGACCCTGATGAAGACGAAAGAAAGGGGCATAAATCCCACGGTAAGTATACTGGTCGCCCAGTAGGGCGACATATAGGGTCGCGAACGACTCACAACGTCATGCAGACCGACTATCAAAAAGAAAGAAAAAATGACCCAGCTCGCCAAGAGACAGTTAAAGAGCCCGCCACATACTGCAAATTCCACCGCAGCAGTGGTCATAGTACAGAAGAATGTCGGTCCCTCAAGGAAGAAATTGAGGAATTAATCAACCAGGGGGCGCCCCGAAAATATGCCAACCCCCTAGAGAAACCAACTCTTCAAGGCGACGTCATGAGAGAAGCCGGTCTCCAGATACAAGGAATGATAGGAGGCGAGAATACCGAAGCCGCCAAGAGAGAAACAGGAGGGGAGACGAAATTCATTATGGCATTAACGGCCACCACATAGGAGGACGGTCTTTAGCAAAGATTGAGAGCTGGATACTATTGGCCGACCATGGAACAAGACACCCACGACCACGTTAAGAAGTGCGAGAAATGTCAAAGACATTCTGACATACACAGGGCCCCGCCTGAAGAATTAACCTCAATTACATCGCCTTGGTCGTTCTATAAATGGGGAATGGACCTCCTTGGACAATTCCCTAAGGCAGCCGGTAAAGTCCAATGGCTGATCGTCGCAATTGACTACTTCACCAAGTGCGTCGAGGCGGAACCCGTCGCCACAATAACTTCCCAGAAAGTCAGAAAATTCTTCTGGACAAACATTGTGTACCGTTTCAGCATTCCTGGCGAAGTCATCACGGACAACGGCACCCAATTCACAGACGCCAAGTTCAAAGAGCTGATGAAGAATCTCCAGATCAAACATCACTTTGCCGCCGTAGAGCACCCCCAATCTAATGGTTTGGTCGAGTCGGCCAAAAAAATGTTGTCAAAAGGAATCCGGAGGAGGCTAGAAACTCTCAAGGGAGCTTGGGTAGAAAACTTGGACAATGTCCTTTGGGGGTACAGAACTACCCCACAGACTAGCACTGGGGAAACTCCCTTTAAAATGACATATGGAGATGAAGCAATGGTCCCAGTTCAGATCGCCGAACCATCTTAGAGGAAGGAGCATGTGAGCGGAATATCCAATGACCAGAACCTTAAAGAAACACTTAACCTTCTAGACGAGTTCAGGGAACAAGCCACCCTTGCCGACTGTCGATCAAAAGAAAGAGCAACTGCCCGATACAACAAGAAGGTAGTTTTAAGAAGGTTTGAAGAAAGAGACCTAGTGCTCAGGCGGGCAAACATTGGGAACAAGAACGCCGAAGAAGGGAAGCTTGCACCGAACTGGGAAGGACCTTACCGAATAGCCAATAAGTTGGGAAGCAGAGCATACTCCCTAGAAACTCTAGACGGGAAAGCAATTCCTCGAGCATGGAACGCCGACAAACTGAAGAGATGCTACAACTAAGTAGTTGTAAATAACCACTGCACTCTTTTCCATTACCGGGTTTTTGTCCCAATGGGTTTTACCCAGAAAGGTTTTTAACGAGGCAGGCAGGTTAATAAACACCGTCATCCTATAATAAAAGTTTTGTCATCTATAAAAAAGTTTGTTATCAGCAGTACCATTTTTTGACCGCCTGTAAAAAATTTAAATAACAATCTATGGGACGGTTCTCACCCCTGCCAGGCTAAGGGACGGTTCTCACCCCCGCCAAGCTAAGGGATGGTTTCAGCCCCCGCCTAAAATAATAAATCATCCTCGCCAAAATAAAGATACACATAAAGTTAAGAAACAATTCTCAAAGATTTCTTTAAAAAAGAAAAATCGGTTACAAGCCAATGGCCGACGTCAAAAAGGCCAGTCTTACAATTTACACAAGTTCAAACCGATTACAAGTCTAGCAATCTACATATCAATCATAAGTCCTCTTTTAACAATTGCCCCGCAGTCCACGCCTGCTTTACTCGTCGTCACTCTCATCATCAAAACCCAGAGGTCCTCCATTCACCTGGACCAGACCATCAGGATGGTAGTGAAGCAGGCGGTCATCCTCCACCACATACTCTGGATGAAAACCGCCAAGGTCCGCCTTAGGATAACTCCATCTCACCTGCTTAAGGGCATTATCAAAAGACTCATACAACACCCCAGCTAGAGCTTTCTGTGATTTCTCTAAAGCAGCGTCCAAATCCTCCACTCGCCCTTTATACTGCTCCAATTCTTCTTTACCAGCTAAAGTAGACGTCAAGGCGACCTTAGACTCCGCAAGCTCGGCTGAATCATAACCTTCAGAAGGCCGTCCCGTTCGGAAGTTACTTCTTCCTTTTCCTTCCGTAAAGATTCATTAACCTCCGACAAACGCTTGACCTCCTCGTCGTCCTTCTTCAGCTTGCCATTATTCTCCTGCAGCAATTTATTGGCTGATTTCATATCAGCAACTTCCTTTCCTAGTCGCCCAACCTCCGCCGTGAGATCTTCAGTCTTGCGCCCCATTTCGACCAGCGTTCACCTCTTTCACCAAATTGGCGACCACCAACAAGGGCTGCTTCACGCATGCCCAAATTCGAGTAATAACCACCTGCGCACAATCGGCGATACCAGAAAAGTCCATCGGATCCGAAAACCCCACGTTCAAAGTAGGCAGAGCGGTAAACACAGACGGGTCCCTCTCCGTCACCTTTAAAACCTTGTCTAATGTTACATCGACAGGAAGAACCAAGTTAGGAGTAACCAATGAATCACCAGACAAGTCTGCAGGGCCTAAAGTCATCGCCCCAGACGGACCGGCTTAAATCCCGCCAAATGTCGCAGGAACATCAACAGTCTCTTTCTCAGAAAGGCCAGTATCTACCCTCGCCACTTTGTCTCTCGCCGGTGGCGATGTAGGGTCAGTATTGGACCGCTTCTGACCATAGCCAATAATGACAGAAGACACCGAAGCCACAGCCATTGAAGATTTCGGTGTGGGCGGCGGTAAAAGACCTTCGTCTCGTCTTTCTCTTATAAGAGGCCCTGAAGCCCTTTTAGCCAGTTCCTCAGCTGGAATGTCAGCCGCTGAGCGGATCTTGGGTTTTGGCAGAACATGCCCCTTACCCTTGCTTTCTTTCGTCAGCCCCGTCTTCTCGCCCTGATCAGCCCCTGCTTTGGTCGTGACCCCCGATGATTTCTTCTCTTTCGTCAACCCTGCCTTCTCGCCCTGATCAGCCCCCGCTTTGGTCGTCACCCCCGATGATTTCTTCTCTTTCGTCAACCCTGCCTTCTCGCCCTTATCAGTTCCCGCCTTAGGTGTCTCCACCGATGAATTTTCGCGACAGGCGGTGTGACATAACTAGGCACCTCATTTGAAGCCCACACTTTCGCTGCCGCCTCACGAGCCGCCTTCAAAGACTCCATTGAAAGATGGTCAACTGCGAAAAAATGAAAACAAGTCAGACTTCAACATGAAAAATATAATTACTGAATAGAAAACAAAGAGCAACTCCTCAACAAGGTCCACACCTCCATAACAAACCAATCTCCTCGTCGGCAACAACTTAAAAAATGTTCTTAGTCTTACAAACCACCCGACCACGCGTTTCTCCTCCAAAGACAACGCGTCATACCCAGAGGAATAGTAGCTTGCAGGAACTTCATAATGCTTTTTAGTCCAGTACAATTCGATCTGACTCTCCCTACTTTCTGGATCGACAAAGAAAGGAATCTCCCCCTCACCCAAGACCGGTTCCACCCAGAAATAATTCTCTGGCCAATTCTTATATGAGTTGGCTTATTGAGAAAAAATGGCCCCCATCCTTGGCCCCGCCTTCAGAGATACCCAACCCAGTTTTTTACCGGATGAGGACACTTGAAAGCAGAAAAAGAAAAGCGTGACAGAACACGCCCAATTGAAATACCGACATATTATTTCAAACACCCTCACAAAGGCCCAGGCGTTTGGATGCAGTTGGGATGGCGCGACGCGCAAATGACGTAGGACATCCATTTCAAAATCAGTAAATGGTAGCCTAACTTTTTAGTCTGTAAAATGGTTTTTATACATTGCGAATCGCCATTTTGCAATCCCGTTAGAACTAGGGCGATCACAAACCCTCTCAGACTCAGCCACTATCCGCAGCTGCCACCGATCTTCCTCGAAACCGCCCGCAGTAAGGTAGAAATCCCCTTCAACTTCATAAGAAGTATCCAAAACCGATTGGTTTTGGTAACAAGAGGAAGCCGAAGCAACATCTTTTTCCACCCAGCCCCGAGCAGAAAGGCGATCCAAAGTTTCTTGTCCTGCCATTCCAGTTTACCAAGCTTCAACTAACAAACCTGAGAGAAGGAAGAAAGAGGGTCAGACGCCAAAGCATTTAAACTAACTACCAAGGGCGTCGTCACTTTAGGACGACCACCCTCGCCCCCCCAAGACAACACCCTCACTCCTTACTCTTCCCAAATACCTGGCTCTCCACCTTTCACATCTCCAACACGTCACCAAAAAGGAAAAGGAAAAAGAAAAAGAGAGATGCATACGTATCACGAGCCACTTCGCATACCTGAAGAGTCCTCCGAGGATGAAGAAGTGTAAAAGTCTGAGTAAGTAAGAGGAGACGGCCACCAATGGGGCGGCACCTTGTACAACCCCAAGTCCTCGGCGATCGCATCCCACACACCGTGACGGATAAGCTTGGCATCCTCCGGATGATACCTACCCAATCGATTGTTCGTAGACTCGTCATACTTGCGACGGTGGAAAGATGGAGACACCGGTAGGATGCGGGCGACCGGCCAGAGAGAAGATAGATGTATCACTTGCAAAGGGCGAGGCTGGAAAGGGAACTCTAATGGGCGATACTGAGGATCTCGGTTTATGCTACATAAGGGACGAATAAGGTGCCCGACACCAAACCTACGCCGCCGCCAACGATTTCGCTGACGCCCGTAAAGAGGAGGCGTTCGCACAGAACGACCCCTAGAACCAGGGCGTCGCGAACTTAAGGCAACACGACCACCCTTCCCAAAGCTGCCACGTGAGCTAGACCCTGCAGATTCTCCTAGATAGGGAACCACAGGCCCCAAAGTCCTTTATGTCAAGAGATAACGAATCTCTTCTTGCGAGAACCCCGAGAGTTCAGGAACCCTACCATAGGGTAAACCTTCGACTCCAGGGACCAGAGGACGCTCCCCGGAAGCAGTGCCACCACTATAACCACCACGGCTAGCGAGATAGGTCCGCATAGCCTCACCAACATCACCGTCGTCAAGGGTATCAAAAACGTCGTCGAACTCTTCCTCTTTCACAGTTACCTCCAATTCAACATTCCCCTCAGTAATCCCAAATGAAAAAAGATGACCCAAGAAAATGCGAAAGTCTGGACGAAATTGAACTCAAAGGTGAAGAGAACGAAGTCTGCGTTCTACAAAGAACGGGAACCCAAACCAGGAACGCAAAAGAAGAAGAGGAAGAAAATAATTTTGCTATGGAGGAAAGTGTTTTTGAAATAAGGAAATAGCCTATGAAATATAATGACACACAATCATCGGATCTGCGTAACTGCCTTCAAAGCAACGTTCCAGATCAGGGGTCTTAATGGTAATTTAACTAAGAAAAGACAATCTGACGTACCACATTTAATGCGACGCTACCCACGATGTAGAAACGGATGCACACGAAGAGTAATCATGGCATTCCTCATCATTGCAAATGATGGAAAGCCAAAGAGTCGCTCCACACAAAAATGACACGTCCCTAAACATATGACCAGAATGCCAAAACTCACCTTTGAAAATCGCGAAGCTTCAGACCGATTCGCTAAGATCGACCGTCAGGGCACCCTGATAAACTCACCCCCAGTGAACAAAGACGCCAGACATAGCACTCACCTTTCAGCACGCCAGACATGGCGCTCACCTTTCAGCACGCCAGATATGGCGCTCACCTTTTGGCAAGCCAAACATGGCACTCACCTTTCGACACGCCAGACATGGTGCTCACCTTTCGGCACGCCAGACATGGCACTCACCTTTCGGCAGGCCAAACATGTCACTCACCTTTCAGCACGCCAGACATGGCGCTCACCTTTCGGCACGCCAGACATGTCACTCACCTTTCAGCACGCCAGACATGGCACTCACCTTTCGGCACACCAGACATGGCACTCACCTTTCAGCCCGCCAGACTTTTCTGGGAGATCAGAATAACCCAGGCCCAATAACGTAAGCCCAAAGGCTTGGAGGCGTCGACGTCAGCCCTAGAGGTGGCGTGTAATAAACCTTCTCACACCTTGTCACCCGACAGGAGGAGTCCCAAGGTAGGACGTTTTGATGTCTTACCTGGGATCAGACACCTGCAAGGAGAATCTCGCATCCTCCTTAAATAGAAGATATTCCCTTACACGATGGAGGCAGCAGCGCCCGACGCGCTGACACGGGCTCACCCTGTGGCGATCGACCAAGCAGAGGATCTCACTCCTCCCAAGAAGAGTTGACCCTCCACACTAACCCACAAGGTAAAGACTCCCACCTCTCCTATAAGTACCGCCTAGATGACTGTAAGTCAGGTATCACTATTCACCCTTTTTTACTGTATCACCATCGCATCACACACCACATCCTACTTAGTCCATTCATTGGAACTTGGTTTGGTCTTTACCTGTGCTAATCACCATACCTATACAGAGATTTAGCTCCCTCACAGGAGACATAGTGGGCTGAAAGAGGCCTACAATACGTTACAGTACAAGTTTGATGTTAATCAACTTTATCTATATTAGGCGAGAATGACTTCACATCTTATGAATTAGGGTTACTTTCTTTTCAAGAAATCAAAATAATTAAGGTTGTTTTGTCTAGAACCTTTTTTTTATGATCGAGAAACACACAATGGAATGATAAGAGTAAGTTAAACATATATTAATATGCAACATGAGCACCAAAAATAAATAAATAATATAGTATTTAAGAAATAATGGGTGAGAAGATCAAACACAAGATTTATCTTGGTTCTCTATTAAAACTCTAGAGAGCTACATCTAGATTGAAGAAGAAACATTTAACTATAATATAAAATTTTCAATCGATGCTTGAGAATCACTATACAATAGAGTTTTACGAGAATTATTATCAATCTTAATCACCTTCTCATCCGATATATCTATAGGATTACTCCCTTGAACCAAAAGTTCATTTTATTTGCTTATCAATCACAAATAAAAATCAAACACTGCTTTCTCGAGCAAATTCAATGAAAATCACAAAAGGAATCACATAGATAAGAGGCTTAGTGAGCTTTCTCTCAAAGCATGCAAAAAAACTTTTAATGATTTAATTGTGATTGTAGTTATAATTCTGCATCATTATGTGTTTAGTTACCCTAATTAGGCTCGTATACATGTGTATAGATGAAAAATTAGTCATTTGAAAGCTTTAATAAACATTTAAGCATTTAAAACAAAATTTTACTTTTTAATACATCATTTACCATCTAAGCCATGATATTTACTCGGCTAAATTCCATCGATATTCATCAATTATTTGATTAATCTAGTCGAAGTGAGCAAAATCACAAGTGTGAAAAGCTTCTCTTATCAAGTTTTTAACACAACTGCGTATCCAAGACTCGGACTAAAGACCACTGATTAAGCTTAAATAACTTTGTGCTAGTTAATATAAAAAAAATACATTTTGCATTTAGTGAACCATTTTTATGTGTGCAACCTCCGAAAAAAGAATCAAATCAAATGATATATGTGCCGAAGGTTAATATAATTATGTGTCAACCCTAATTAGTGATTACCTCCTTTTTGAAGAGCTCTTTCCTTCGCCAAAATGTTTACCAAATCCAGTTGACATGCATTTCCCCCTTTAAATTTTAATGAATTAAAATCCCCTATAATCTAAATTAAACGAATGGTAAATACTCTCTAATTTGCTTACTTAAGATATAAAGTCAGTTTAAAGGAGCTTATCCTATGTGCAAACATCATTGTTCATGAATAGTTTATGCTATTACGCTTATGATGCACAAATATTTCGTTCATCATCAAGTGTGATTTGGTAAGCAACAACTCCTTAGCTCTAACATTGTCATGAAGAACGACATTAATCAAAATCAGTTCAATGGCTCATCCGGCATTTTTACCACCAGAAATCTTGCTTCAAGATAAAAACAAGACCACATGAAGTTATTAACATATATGAGTTGTTTATTTTGATACACAAAATAATAAGTAACATGTCAACTTCAAAATATATAATTTATTATGTGAGTTGAGACAAGGCAACACAAAATAAATAATTTATAAAAAAATTAATTGGGGTTATTTTGTATTTATGAGGTGACACACTTAACATAACACAAAGTTTTGTGTTAAAGAAAAAAAAATACTCTTAACACAAATTTCTCGTGTAGTGCTTGTATGGTGCCAACAAATCATGTTAAAAACTACCACCCATAATTTTGTTTTGTTAAAATGTAAAAGACAAATAATTAAGGGGAAAATAAATTTTGCCAAAGAAAATATTTCTCTATCATTTTTACATAAAAATAAGTAAATTTCATTATGAAGAATGAAGAGAGAAAAAATTAATAAAATTCATGAGTGTGGTAGATAAATATTTTTTTTGCAACAGAAATAAAAATATTAAACCCAATATTTAATTTGCAATAGCGTTGCTTTTGGGTCATTTCATGAAGGTTCGACAAACACTCTGGTGGTCGTGTCCAACAATTCGACCAAATGTCAAATGATGATATTTTCATGTATTCATTTATTTATTTTTATTCTTTGTATGAATCGGGATCAATAATTCAATATACTACTTCGATAAATGGTGATCACGTAAGCATGACACACATGTCACCAAAGATAAGGTCAATTGCAAAAGGGAATGGCTCTTCTGCCATGTTTGGATGTTCGCCTTCGCTCTGTAGATATTTATGCTTAGTCCATGCAGTTTCAATTTTCAAAGTCATCTATCTCTCACCAACAAAAACTCTGCCTTAGAGGCTCACTTTTCTTTTTTGGAAAAAATGGAAACTAAGCACAACAAAATAGAAAAAAAATAGATAAACCAATCTGTATCATCCTAGGAACAGCTGTTCCCATACAATCACTTAGGACTAGGTCACTCTACAAATAGTTGGAGGTAAACTAAACCAAGAAATATTCCAGTCGTTGTTAGCTATATGAGAAGCCATCCAATCAGCAACTTTGTTACCTTCTATATGGACATGGGAGATCTCCACCTTCCAAGGTTTATAAATGGTCTCTTCAATCGTTTCTATCTTGCCAAATTAACCAGCATAGTACACCAAACAATTTCCTCCAACTATTGTTCTGCACTTTCCTGTTCATATTCCTCTCGAACCAGCTTTTGAAACCCCAATAAAGAACTGATTGTGGTCTCTTTCTTTAATGGAAAGTTTCCATACTTGGTGAGTCCAATTGCAGTCTCTAAACACATGGAGACAGTCTTCCTCAAGGGAATGTGTTATGAGCCCACAATTGGAGGAATCATTGGGCCAGGAGACTGTAAGTGTGGCGCATAATGAGGGGGACGTAGAGGAGGCTTCCCCAGAAGATGGCTTGGATCAACAAATTACTACAAGAGCTAGGTGGGCCAAACGACAAAAGAATAAGCCAAAGTGGATGCGTGACTATCATGTGGCTTAGGGAGGGAGATGCTGAACGTTATAGAAGGATTGCATTGCTGTAATAGTTAGTTAGCGAGAATACCACTGTATTGTTAGCAGCTGCTCATTGTTATTTTTCTTACATTCTGTTATGCTTGTTGAAAGGGGTGGGGATCACCTGACTGTGTATAAAGGCACCTTGGTTCTTCCATTAATGATAAGCAATCTTCAATATTTCTTTGTTAGCTTTTTCAATGTATTTGAAGGAGGTCCCTCACCCTCAAAGTGAGGTCTTATCATCTGGTGCTTTCATTGAGAGGACACCCTACTGCCATGGCTGGAACACCAAATTCCAATGAAAACTTAGAAATTACTCTCAACCGTTTGTTGAGGCCCATCTCTCAATGCAGACCGACTTGCAGAACATAACGCAAAGAATGGTGGCGTTAGAGACCAGACCCTTAGCTCTCACCAACACATTTCATCACGCCAACACCAATGCAAGTATGTCCACGACTGGAATCCGTACCACTATGAAATTAGATGTTCCCCGTTTTGATGGATCTAACCCATTAGGGTGGTCTTCCAAAATTTCCCAATTCTTTGAGTTTCACAGAATGCCAGAAGAACAACGCTTGTGAATTGCTTCTTTTTATATGGAGGGGGAAGCCCTTGGGTGGTACCAGTGGATGCATGCAAATAGCCAGCTCAACACTTGGGCTCAACTTCTACAAGCTTTAGATCTTTGATTTGCTCCTTCTCAGTATGAAGATCCTAGGGGGGCTTTGTTCAAACTTTGTCAGACTGCTACTGTTCGTGAGTACCAACCCCAATTTGAGTTTCTGGCTAACCGGATCGACGGCCTACCACCGCCATTTTTGTTGAGTTGTTTTATTTCTGGCTTGAGAGCTGACATTCACAGGGAGGTTCAAGCCTTGACCCCAACTTCCCTAACCCAAGCTATTGGTTTTGCACGACTTCAAGAAGAAAAGGTAAACGACGTGGTCAAACCCTTACCTTACGGTGCGCTCAATTCCAAACAGAAACCCGTAACAACTCCCAACACCAATGGGGCTCGTGGAAATTCGGCTTTTAAACCAAACAATCAAATAAAGGGATGGCCACTGATCAAAAGAATGTCACCGGAGCAGATGGCAGAGAGGCGTGAAAGGGGGTTATGCTACAACTGTGACAAGAAATTTCATTCGGGACACAAATGCAAGCGATTATTCATGCTTTTGATTGTGGATCCATATTTTGAAGCAGAGTACCAGAAATCTGGATTGGAACTACCCTTAGATCCAAGTACGGTGGAGATCCCAAAGGACGACGGGTCAGATCAGCTACCATGCCTTGGTGGGTCATAGTGTACCACAAACCCTTCGAGTTAAGGGGTGGATTGACAACACTGGGATCTCAGTTCTAATAGACGGAGGAAGCACACACAACTTTATTCAAGACCGAATAGCTAAGTTCTTGGGGCTGGAAACTCAACAAACCCAGGGATTCAAGGGTATAGTGGGGAATGGAGATGACCTTGATTGCTCTTTGATGTGTAAGGTTGTGCCATTGTTGTTTGGGCCTCATCGATTTGAAGTAGATCTGTTTGTTTTGCCCATTAGCGGAGCGGACTTAGTACTTGGGGTCCAGTGGCTAAAAACATTAGGGCCCGTGTTGACTGACTATGGGGATCTGACAATGAAGTTTGTTAAAAATGGAGAGATAATATTGTTATCCGGAACCAAACCAAGTGGGCTTCAAGAAGTATCCTTGGCCCAAATCCGAAGAATGACACTAACCCAATCCATATTGGAACTCTTTCATGTGCAGGTGGTCCCAACTATTGTTCCACACTCAGAAAGCCTAGAATCTTCTTCCACTTTACTGCTACAGCTTCTTGATGACTACGCTCAGTTATTTGACACGCCAAGTGAAATCCCACCATCACGCGACACCGACCATAAAATTCCTCTTACAGAGGGCTCCTCTCCGGTGAACGTCCGCCCTTACCGATACCCTTTCTTCCAAAAAAGGGAAATCGAGAAACAGGTTGGTGACATGATAGCCACCGGAATCGTTCAAGGAAGTACTAGCTCGTTCTTCTCTCCGGTGCTACTGGTCCGAAAGAAGGACGGATCGTGGCGATTATGCGTAGATTATCGCGCGTTGAATGCTATCACATTGAAGGATCAGTTCCCGATTCCAACCATTGACGAGCTTTTAGATGAACTCCACGACGCACAGTGGTTCTCGAAGTTAGATTTGCGCTCGGGGTACCAACAGATTCGCATGAACCCATCCGAAATTGACAAGACGGCTTTCAGAATACACGATGGGCACTACGAGTTTCTGGTCATGCCCTTCGGCCTTTGTAACGCGCCGACAACATTTCAGGCAACCATGAATAGGTTGTTTCGTCCATTTCTTCGTCATTTTGTAATTGTTTTTTTTTTACGATATTTTAGTTTACAGCAAAACAGAGGATGAACATGTAATACATTTACGACAAACTTTTGAGTGTTTACTGCAGAATCAATTTTTTCTCAAGAAGTCTAAGTGTTCCTTCGCATAACGCTCCATTGATTACTTGGGCCACATAATTTCAAAATGGGGCGTTGAACCTGACCCAGAAAAATTAAAGCCATGGTAGAATGGCCTTTACCTACTTCCTTGAAGCAGTTGCGTGGGTTCTTGGGATTAACTAGATTTTACAGAAAGTTCGTCCAATGTTATGCTACCATTGCTGCCCCCCTCACTGACATGTTAAAAAAAGATGTGTTTGAATGGACTGAAGAAGCCCGTCAGGCGTTTGATAACCTCAAGTTGCCAATGACACAGGGTCCCATTTTGCGTCTCCTTGACTTTGACTCAGAATTTGTACTGGAGACAGACGCGTCCGGACTGGGAATGGGTGCAGTTCTTTTACAAGAAGGACACCCGGTTTGTTTCTTAAGCAAAAAATTTTGTAACCGATTGTCAAAGGCGTCTACGTACGTCCGAGAGCTGCACGCCATAACTGAAGCAGTGCGAAAATGGCGACCTTATCTGCTGGGAAGACACTTCACAATTCACACTGATCAGCGGAGCCTGAGAGAACTCATGACGCAGATTATTCAAACTCCAGAACAACAGTACTACTTGTTAAAACTCTTAGGGTATGATTATACCATTGCGTATAAGCCAGGTGCCTCTAATCGAGTTGTTGATTCCCTTTCTCGCGTGGACGTTCCTTTTGCACAATTGCTAGTCATCACGGTGCCTTAATTCGAGTTCATTTCCAATCTAAATGAATCCTATCACAGTGAGCCTGATGTGCAACAAATTTTGCAACAATTAGAGACTGACCCTCATTCTCATCCTCACTTGAGAATCGTGCAAGGGATGCTATTACACAAAGACAAGATTTTCATTCCATCCAATTCCCCACTTAAATAATTGCTATTAATGGAGTTACATGCTTCCGTTTAGCTGGGTATATGGGGATCAGCAAGACTATTGGGCGTTTACGAGAAAATTTTTACTAGCAGGGTATGAAATCTGATGTAGTCACTTTTGTTAAACAATGCCTGGTGTGTCAACAGGTAAAGTCTTCTACTCAAGCACCCATTGGATTGCTTCAACCAATTGAAATCCCTACACGAGTATGGGAAGACGTGTCTTTGGACTTCATCGTTGGGCTTCCTTCTTTCCAAAACCACACAGTGATCTTAGTGGTGGTGGATCGTTTCTCTAAAGCAGCGCATTTTAGGATGCTCACTACTCATTTTACAACTGCCAAGGTGGCAGATATGTTTGCTCAGCAGATTTGTAAATTACCCGATGTGCCGAAGAGCATGATCTTAGACCAGGATCCCAAATTTCTGAGTCATTTTTGGCAAGAACTCTTTAAATTCAGTGGCACCGAGCTACGCTTATCAACTGCGTACCATCCCCAAAGCGATGGACAAACAGAGGTAGTCAATCGCACGGTTTAGCAGTACCTTCGTTCCTTTGTCCATGAGCAACCTCGCATGTGGGGAAAGTTTCTTCACTGGGCTGAATGGTGCTACAACACCACCGTCCATTCTTCTACAGGCATGACACCCTTTCAGGTTGTCTATGAAAGGGAACCCCCAACTATCCCAGCCTATACCTTGGGTAGTAGTGCCTTAGAAGTTGTGGAGGTTGAACTCGAAACCAGGGAGGTGATCCCAACCAAGCTTAAACACCGTTTGTTGAAAGCTCAAGAGAACATGAAAAAATGTGTAGATCAGCACCGACGACACCATGAGATCAAAGAGGGAGATTGGGTTATGGTGCGGCTCAAACCGTATCGTCAAACGTCGGTGGCAGGGGTTCGTTCTCAAAAGCTAGCTAAGCGTTTCTATGGCCCATATCAAATTGTGCGTTGTATCCATCCGGTGGCTTTCGAGCTGGGCTTACCAACAGGGTCTAAGATTCGCCCTGTGTTTAACACATTTATGCTTAAGCCTTTTCACACCGCTGATGCAAGTGCCCATGATCAGCCCCTGCCTCTACCTGAGGATGCCATTGACAATAAACCCATTGTGCAACCTTTGACCGTGTTAGATGTGTAGCCAGGGCCTGAACCTAATATGACTAAGGTATTAATCCAATGGCAAGGCTTGTATCCAGAAGATGCTTCTTGGGAGCTGTTATCTGATTTGCAGAACGCGTACCATGACTTCCACCTTGAGGACAAGGACTGTCTTGATGCGGTAGGGGATGTTATGAGCCCACAATTGGAGGAATCATTGGGCCAGGAGACTGTAAGCGTGGCCCATGATGAGGGGGACGTAGATGAGTCTGCCCCAAAAGATGGCTTGGATCAACAAATTACTCCAAGAGCTAGGTGGGCCAAACGACAGAAGAATAAGCCAAAGTGGATGCGTGACTATCATGTGGCTTAGGGAGGGAGATGTCGAACGTTCTAGAAGGATTGCATTGCTGTAATAGTTAGTTAACGAGAATACCGTTGTATTGTTAGTAGCTGCTCGTTGTTATTTCTCTTGCATTCTGTTATCCTTGTTGAAAGGGGTGGTGATCACCTGACTGTGTATAAAGGCACCTTGGTTCTTCCATTAATGATAAGAAATCTTCAATATTTCTTTGTTAGCTTTTTCTTTGTATTTGAGGGAGGTCCCTCACCCTCGAAGTGAGGTCTTATCAGAATGACACCTAGGACAAGAAGCATCATCACTCATATGTCTCTTATTCCTTTGTCCATTAGTGAGGAGGTTTTCACCAAAAAGGAGCCAAAGGAAAGTCTTAATACATTGGGGACCTTCCCACACCAAACAACTTTATCATCTCCAGCCAAATTCGAAGGGGGAATTAATTCAGCCAAAACGTGAATGACATCATCAAGCAGATAGTGTTCAAATTTGTTTCAATGCCAATTTCCTTCTTGAGTGATGCAGTCAAAAAATTTCCAACTGCTGGCATCATCAGGTAATGGACTAATAGATTTATCAGACAAACAGTCCACTCAAGGTACCCAATTATCCAGCCAAAATTTTGTGTTAGATCCATTTCCGAGGAGGATTCTGGAACTAGATTGAACATAATCCCAGATTTTGCAAACACCTTTCCAAGTGTTAGAAATATTCCTGCCTGCGTTAATCCTAGGTATAGGATCAGATCCTACCTTGTATTTGCTTCGTAAGACTTGAACTCGAAGAGCCTCTTTATTAGATAATAAGCCATGTCCAATTTTCATAGAAAAAGCTTTGTTAATTTTGCCTTGATCCCTCAAGCCTAGGCAACCTTCATTTTTTGGTCGACAAGCTTTGTTTCAATTGACAAGATGGATTGTTTTTTATTAGCATTGGACCCCAGATGAAGCCTCTTGTTAGCTTGTCGACCTCCTTGTAGGTACTGACAGGGAAAGTTGCAACCTGCATAGAATAAGCAGGGAGAGCCTCCAGGACAGTTTTGGCTAAAGTAATACGACCAACAAGCGATAGAGAGGCACTAGAAGACCATAAAGGGCAGGAGCTTTAAACTTTCCCATTTTGAAAATTGTGCTTCTGACTTCCTCATGACTAGGCATTCTAGCCAGGAACTCCTTTTCACGGTCAGATAGAAATGGGAATGCCCCCTTGACAGGAAAGTCATTGTCTTCTTCCTCTTCAGCATCATATAGTATAATAACCCTAACTGGTAAATCTTAATTAGAGATTTAATTTAAGGATTTAAATGCCATAAGTAGATTCAGAGCGTAATTTTGAGTATTTTGACTGTAATCATGACTAGGTCATGAACAGTGCCTTCTGCCGGATAATCTGCATTCTTGTGAATTAACCGGTAGAGCTTAAATGAGTAAAATGATTTTAGAGACATAATTTGACAATTTTGACGCCAAATATGAGTTCAGAACAAAAAATTGCATAGTTTGGCACTTTCCGTGAAAATCTCGTGAATAGTGTTTTTCTACCGGGTATTTTGTACCACTGTTTAAGCAACCGGTAGAGTCCAGACATAAATAATTGATGAAACAAGAATAAGAAAGTCCAATATATGCCATACAAATCATAATAGGTCAAAGAATGATAAATTAATAAGTTTTAAGTTTCGTATGCAAACGGTGCACAATTAGTGAACCACAGTGCTTTTCGTCAAAAATGGTGCAGAAACCATACTGTAAATTAAAAATATTGTTCCTTAGAAAATAAAAATTAATGTAAATGAGTTCAGAAAAATAAAAATATGTCAGTAGCTTTAATTTAGTTCCGGGTTAGTTTAAGTGAAAATACGCGAAGGAAAAACAAACGGAAAAAGCCACATGTGCTTATAAACCTTTAAGTGACTTAAAAATCACTATTCACTCACCATCTCTCTCTCCTTCTTCCCTCCCAACCCGCGACTGCTACGAAGAAAGGGGCTTAGGGTTTGTTTTTTTATTTCCTCTCTTTTCCACTCATTTTGCCCCCAAAAGTCATGATGCCATACATGAAAATTTAAGCAAAAAGGCTAGTGAATCCATTCCACCACTTTAATTGAGCTCAAAATTGCTTGTGGAGAGAGTTCTTCCTCACCCCCAATTTGTGGCACTATTCATCCAAGTGAAAAAGTGTGGAGTTTGAGTGAGCAAAGCTTAGGTTTTGTTCTTTGGACCTTGGATAAGCAACTATAGGTAAGAAACCTCTATTTCCATGGTTTTATTTTGTGATTTAAGTCTTGAAAGTTTGGAGCATGTGTTGGTGGAAAATGAATGAGTTTGGAATGTGAAATTAATGATGAATTTTTGTTGTTTAGGAAGTTATTGTGTGAATTAAACCTTAACATGTATTTAAAAATAAAAAAAAATCCCTTGGTACTTCCTCCACTAGGTTTCGGCCATCATAGGTTATTAGGGTGTGTTGTGCAAAATTTTATTGCATGATTTGGGAAGGGTGATATGTTGGAGTAAGTGGAAATTTAATGATTTAGTGAAAATGCCAAAGGGGAAAAATCTTATGTTATTGCATCCCTAGGCTTCGGCCATAATGCATCCTAGAGGAGTGTGTGTGTGGGTGTGTGTGTGTGTGTGTGTGTGTGTGTAAGTTGCAAATCAAGTGAAGAAAATAAATTGAAAAAAGAAAGGAAACCTTGGAGGTTCCCTTATAGATTTCGGCCTATAGGGTGATTTAGAGATAGATTAAGTATATTTTAATTTACTAAAATGTGGATTTTCTAATGCATGAAATTGATGAGTTGAAGAAGTGAAATGACTTGAAAAATTGTTGAAAGAAATCTTGTGTCCCTTTGTGTACCCACGGCCTTATGAAGAAAAATGGCATGAGTTATGTTTAAAATTCTCAAGTGGATACTTAGTTAATTTAGGAAACGTTAACGATGATAAAATGGTAAATTAAAGGAAATTATAAAGGCATGGTCTTGACTTGTGAATTGGCATAGGATTGGCATAATATGAGGAAACGAAAGTGAGCAATAAGATGTATGCCTTGTGTAAATTTCATGGCATTGTAACATTTTATTGATTTTGTTTTAAATTCTTTCTCTAGGTGTGCCTAGGGACTGAGAGGGTTTGAATATTCGTTGGAGCTATATAAGTAACTTGTACGACAAGTAAGCGAATTAGTAAAGCTTCAAGAGGTAAGCTCTATGTTTAAGGAGTCTTTTCCTGCTTGAGTGCTCCACCATGGTTAGTGAACTATGGTTGGATTGTATGACTGTTTTGATGCTTTGTATATATGCATTCATATAGAGTTATTTGATAACATGATATGATTTGTTCTGATGTGGTTTCTGTATTGATATTTGGCCAATGATTATATGGTACACTGATGTTTGCTCGGGGTCCTCCCTCGGGACTGACGGTGTACGCCTCTGATATGTTCTGGTTCTGCTTGGGGTCCTCCCTTGGGAACACGTGCGTTGATTTCCGCTTGGGGTCCTCCCTTGGGAATGACTGCATACGCCTCTGATAAGATATGTGTATGTGCTTTGTTCTGTTATGATATCTATTATTTGTTGCATTGGTATACTCTGTATCTGACTTTCATGCAGGAGTGAGCCCAGGGGTATGGAGAATTCTCTATAAACCTGGAGCATATTGAGATTTGTTATCTCACCCCTCTTTGGGGACATCATTTCAGGTTCTCATATCCCCGATGAGCCCTCACTAGGCAGGGACGCGACCCGTGGTTGAGGCGTTTCGACGGACCAGATTTTGAGTAGCTGTAGGCTACTGCTATTTTGGAGTATAGTGATGTTATTTAGCATTTCAGTATTTTGTGGATCATGATGTCTCCTTTTACTTTGTATATGGCCTGTATATGTTTTGTACATGTCTTTCAGTTTGATGGATGTACATTGGTGTATTCAGGCATGTTGATATGACGATATAGTTTTCAGTTATGTTTAGGTGTTGGATTGCATGCAGTTAGATATAGTAGCACGGAGCCAAGTTATGTATGAGCCCATGAATAGGTATATAATTTTATATGGATATTTGGTACTTCTGAAAGTATATGCTGTATAAACTGTCTATCAGGAATTCTTGAGAGTGAGATTGGAAAATCCCCAGTTGTCCGATTTACAGAGGTTACTCTGCCCGATTTTCATCTCCGTCAAATAAGAACCAAAATAGAAAAAGAAAAAAAAAAGTTAGCTTGTATTTTTGTAAGTTAAGTCTTCCGCTGTTTCTGTTTGTATCATATGTATGTTAATTGAACCGACTCGAGACGAAGATGTTACGTATAGATTTTTATAAAAATTAATGCCCATGTTAATGAGTTCATCTTTATCCGAAACCCAGTCTCTAATATCATTTTTCAGAGCAACAATATTATTATGACGTCTTCTAGGGATATTAGAAGAGTGGAAAAATTTTGTATTTTTATCTCCATATTTGAGCCAATGACACCTGGCCTCTGAAACCAAGCTAGTTCTTCTCTCACCAATATCTTCTTAAGCTCCTTCCATATGCTTTTACGAAGAAGCTCCATATTATGGTCATATCTACCGTCTTTGTAATTGTCAATCCCTCTCAATCTTGCATATATCTTTTTCCTTTTCCTGATATTGGCTTTGTAAACATTCTGGTGCCAAAATTTGACTTTACCTTACGGTTTTCCCCTCTCAACTCTCGTGTGTTCACCTCTACAGCTGTGATGCCTTTTTCTTTTTCCTTACGGTTTTCCCCTTTGTATGGTCCACCCAGGACAGTGTTTGGAGACTGATTTTCTAATCTCACCTTCTCAGTTCCATGAGAGCTTGGATTTGGTACCTTTTGGTCCCCCGAGCCTAATTTGACTTTACCTTCTTTCTTCAAATCTTTAAAAGAGTGTGTATTATTTCAAATGATGTAAAGTTATGTCATTTTAAGTGAGATAAAGAAATAAATAAAAAAAGAGAGAGGACAAAAAAAGATATAAAAATGTGAGTCTCACTTCTTTGTAAAAGTGAAACTATAAACACTTTTGTGGTGTTTATATCTGCCAAAGCAATCCTATAAACATGTGGTGCTGGAAACATCCAAATAAGTTTCCTCAGTTTAGCTTTGGTAAATCATAACTTGTTTCTTGATCTTTTTGGAAGTAGAAAAAACATGGGAAGGCGAAATGAAAGTGCCTCGCAGTCACTGAAGTTTATGTCTTACGATAATTAAGGAGAAAAGAAAGGTAGGAAAAGTGATGGAGAGCCATGCTTTATACAAAGTATATGTAAATAATAAGATGAAGAAAATCTCGTCTTCCTAGCTAGTGGAATGTGCTTTCCCTTTTGCATAACCACTTTACGATGCGTCGTGGCAACTCCAACCTTGTATCGATGTTTCAAACGATGTGCTGTCGCAGAAAATCTCATATGATGCAGGCATCCACAAATATTCATTGCGATGGGAAAATTCATATTCATATACAACTGCAATGGTCAGGTATTTTTTGATGTTCTTATCGGGGTGTTTGGTATAGGAAATTTTTTTTTTTTCGGAATCTCGAATTTCAAAAATATGATTTTTACATTCAGTTTACGATAATATCCGAAAATTTAAAATTTAAAAAAATTCAGTTTCCGGAGAATCCTACAAAATGCCGCATACCAAACGGCCCCTATAAGTATTTTTTGAATAATTCATACATTAAAATTTAATTATATACTCGCGAAAATTCTCAACAAGACTATCCAAGGCTAACAAAAATTAAATTTTTAAGAGGAAATTGGATTGAACACATGCACGTAAAAGCATTGTTTAAAAACCCGGCCCGGCCATCGACCCGGCCGAGGTTAGGGGTCACGGGTTCAACTAGAAGGTGACGGAGTCACTACGCTGACCCGATTTTATATATTAAAAAAATTAAATATAAATATCCTATGTAAAAATATTAAAAAACAAACCATTAATCATCAAAGATTCAAAATATACTTAACATAATTCACCAATTACAACCACAAGTCAATATTACACAACCTATTTAAAGTATCAAGATACCAAAGTACAAAACTCATATTCTAATGGGGTCACTACGCTGATCCGGTTCTGCCTCTTTTGAGAAGGTCTTTGATAAAGAAAAATTTAAAGGAAGTAAGAATGATTTTTTGTTTTCCATCGACGACCATAAGGATTTAATTTGAATGGGTAAAATTCTTATCTTTTCTAGAAAATTCACGGCAGCGAGGTGAAGATTGAAAACGTCTAGGTCACTAGGAGAGAAGAGAACGATTAGATTTAGGTTTATAAGCATTTTTGTTTTATTTTTTTAATAAAACAATGTTGTTTCATGGAAAAAAAATTTAAAAAAAAAACATGCAATTACCTCCTTTGACTCCTCTAAGCCGGGAGTTACTGAAATCCGGCCGGGTTTTGGGGATCGAAGGAGTCGATATGCATGTAGGGTCCAATTTGTGACCCCAACCCTCAGATGAAAAGGGTCAGGGTTGACCCAAGTCAACTTGGGAGGTGGAGCCGGGTTTTAAAACACGGTGTAAAAGTCTAACGATAAAATACATAGTCAATATTTAATTTGTTTGACCACACAAGAATGTGAAAATATATCACATTACGAAATTCTTTTAAATAACGGTAGTTACTGCTGGCAACATTTATACTAGAAGCACAACATATTTATAAAAAATATAAAAAAAATACATAGATCCTCTCGTGTTTTAAAAAAACATGATATGGTCAAGTGAGACAATTATAACTATACAAAGGTAAATCATTAGTTATGATTTAGTAACTACTTATTTTAATATTTTTTTCTCTTCTCTTTTATTACCAGTGATGCATCTTTTATGGTTATGATTGTTCATATCTACATGAGAGAGGATCCACTCCCCATATAATATATATAATATTTAAGATCAGTTTTCAATCATCATTCTTTCATGAAAAAATATGTGTCCTCAAGAAATATACAAATTTAGATTCTTTTAAGATAAAAATAGATATAAAGAGATATGAATCTTATTAAAAAAATAAAGATGTGAATCTCGCCTTCTTTCTTTCTCTTAAAAATACCTAAATTTGTATCTTTTAAAAAAAGACACACTTTTTCCATCTTTTATTATTTGCTTTTTCAAAGTCTCAATCTTTTTTAGGAAAAAGTTGCTTTCAATAAGCTTGAGTAGAGATGATGAAACTTGTCCAGTTTTACAATTCTGTGAACATAGAGACCAGAGTTCTGCAAAATCATTTGGAGGGATCTAGTGTACGTTAACCGTAAAAAATTTGTGCTCCAAATTTTTATTTGTGTTATTTTAACGAAAAAAGTTATACTTACGATCTATTTTTGTTTATAATATTTTATATTATATTTTAACCGTGGATTTTCATTAATTAATGATTATCATTTTTTATAAATTAATAATTAATTAATGAATTTGATTTGCAAAGATAATAACCATTAATTGGCGGACACCAACAGTTAAGATATGGTTCTAAGAGATTGTAAATGAAAATATTATAAGTATAACCTTCTTCTATTTTTATTCTTAAAAGTTTTTATCCATGTAAATTTGTCTTTAATGTTGTCAACTTATAAAAAAAGGTTTGCATTTTTGGAAACTAAATTATATAGATAGAAACTTTGAAGAATCAAAACAATATGAATAACTTGTTTCAGAGATCAAATTATATATTTATTCAAGCAAAAATTGATATGAGACTACCCTTAACTGTGAAAAGGATAAAAAATTTCAAACTATACTACAAAGAGAACTCAAAGTTTAGTTGAGATTGAAGAGAAATTGGAAGCAATGCATAGCAGCTCCAACCTTTATTGTCCCCTCTTGTCTAAAGAAAGTCTCTTGTATAAACTTTAAGGAGAGTATTGGATTGAGTTTTCAAAGGATTTTTATGGATTATTTTTGGACAAAAAAATCCATTGGTATTCAATTAGGATTTAAAAAAAGTCACGTAGTATTCGATTAGGATTTTAAAGATTATTTTAGAGTCCGTCCAAATCTGTTGGTATTTAATCAAGATTTTAAACAATGAAAAAAATAATCTTGTGGTATTCAAAAATCTAACGATTTTAATGAATTTTCTATTTGTGTGAATATTGTGAGATTTTTTAGTGAGAAATATAAATAGGATGTCTCTCTCACAATCTCATTGTAACCCTTACGATTTCTTGATATTTCTCTATTGCAGTGTTTTCTTCTTCCCTTGGCATGTTGACTCGCTTGAAATCAGATTCCACTATGGAAGCTTCGTCAAAACTCAAAAATAGCGAAATTTTGAGCGATTTTTGAGAGATGTTGGAAGTTTAAAAATGATTTTTCAAACTATGGGTCGCGTTTTTTCTTGGCACAAAAAGGTGTGATTTTTGTATTAAAAAAAAATATAAAACAGTGAAAAAATAATAGGGGAAGTAAAACCTTCACGCCAATTTTCATTTTACATCATTGAAACAATATCAATTTAAAGAAATATTGAAACTTTCATAATGTGAACCCTATATTTCATAACAATACATTCGTGAACGAAATTCTTTCACTATAAAAAATGATTTCAAACAATTTTTGTGTCAATAGATAACTAAAACTTGTTTTACAAAAGCCCCAAAGCAATTTAAGGTTTGAATGTATCGATTGAAAAAAATTTGAAATTTTTTCTTAACTTTCATGTAATAAAACCCAGAAATTTAGATTCGAAATTTTCTTAGAATATTCAATGAAAACATGCATATGATATATGGTTAGAAAACTCTCATCAAGTAGAACAAAAACCACAAGGTTTTCAAGATCAATTTAGAATTATTTTAATAATTAAAACAAATTGTGTCTTATAATCATATATGCATAGCTTTGATACCAAATGAAAAGGAAATTTTTAATCCATTGGTCAAACTCAAGAGCAGGAAAGGGAAAATGCTAATGCATGGATGACTAGTATAACTTTAGATATGTGAAAAGTTGTTGCTTAGTAATTTTGAATGTTTTTTAAAAATTATATTATGTTTTACTGATTGAGAAAAATATATTAGGTTATATTTTTTTTATAATTTTATTGTATTTCTTTGTTATTTTTTATTCACTCTTGTAATTTTGAATGTTTGTTAAAAATCATAAGGTTTTTTAAAATCTTATAAATCCATATTGTCCTTTCAAATCTTATAAATTCTATTAAAATCTTTTAAAATCCAATTTTTTAAAATCTTGATTGTAAAAAAAGTCTTTTAAAAGAGAGTCCTTTAATTCTAAATAGTCTTTTAAAATCTATAAGATTTTTTATCTCAAAAAAATCTATTAAAATCCTAATCAAATACACCTCTTAATGTACCAAACAAGTGCTCTAGGCCAATAACTTATCACCATGTCATTAATTAACGATAATAGTAAATCACTACTTAATAATTATTTTTTAGTAAAAGGTGAAAGAATTATTTATTACTTAATGCATCAAACTTTGAGTTACTTTGTTTATGCAAATATTTCGTTGTGCATCCCCCTTTGTGGTGAGCACAGAGCGAACTACTTAATAATTATTTATTACTTAATGCATCAAACCTTGAGTTACTGTGTTTATGCAAATATTTCGTTGTGTATCTCCCAAGGACAGGAATAGTTATATCAGAGTCAGATGGCATTATTTTGATTGAATATACAAGTATAATATCCTTAACCTCTTTAATTAGAAAATGATATATGATTAAATATTTGATCATGTATAAATGAGTTAAATTAAGTAAAAGACCTAATTAAATAAATTATGGTTACTTTTGAAATAAAAAGTACACTAAGTGAGCTTTTTGAGAAAAAATATGTGTAGGAAAAATTACTCAGAATGCAAAAGTAAAGTGAGAAATATGACTGAAAAAATATTCTAGTTCATTGGGTAAAGTTTGGTATTGAATGAAGGTGTGTAGATAGATAAGCGGTTATTCAGTTAAAGTAACTTAGCCTATTTAACTTTTAGAAACAGTGACACTCCCTATTTCTTCTTCCTTTTCCTGTGCGTACCCCTCTGTCTTCTTTCTTCCATGGAAATGAGGTTAGGTTTTTTTTTTTTTTGATTTCTTATCACACAATCATTCAAATGCAAAAGTCCATTACACGAAAGATAGTAAATCATCCAAAGAATCCATTCCACCCATTTGTGGGTGCTGAAAATGCTTGTGTGAGAAGCTCTCTCCTCCTAAAAATTCGGTTACTATTCATCCTAGTGAGATAAGTTGATTTTTGAGTGGAGCCAAGCTTGGGTTTTGTTCCTTGGACCTTGGATAAGCGATTTGAAATAAGAAATCATTGTTCTAATGGTTTGATTTTCATGGTTTAAGTTTTGAATATTATGAACATATTTTGTGGAGAACTTATGAAGTGGAAGCTTGAAATTTATGAAGTATTAGTGTGTTTTATGATGATATAGTGTCAAACAAGCATGATGATGAGTTGGAAAAATTGAAAAAAATTCCCCTAGGCCACTACTTAGATTTCGCCCATGATGGGTTTTTGGGAGTTTAGAGTGCAAAACTATAATTGCATAATTTATGAATGATTATATGTAATTGAAAGTGTGAGTGGATCGTAAAAAAATTGAAAGTATAAAAATCCCCTTGGACCACCACACTAGGTTCGGCCATATTGGGCATTTAGGAGTTAATGTGCCAAAATAATTAAATTAAATAATTGTGTAGGTTTATATGTATGTGTATGTTGAGATTTAGGTGTTAAAGTGAGAATTCCAAGAGGAAAATCCATTGGAAACCCTCCTTGTGAATTTCGGCCATTAAGGTCTAATTAGTGATGTTTATGTTAAAAATTATTTTGATGATGTGGTTAGGTCCTAATGCATGACTTTAGTATGATTTTGAAGTTAAATGGTTTAAGACATAATGAGAAGCACATTAGCTCCTTTGTATGTGTTGCAACGACCTTGTGAACAAAAATAGGCAAAGTTAGACTTAAAACTGTTATGAAAATATATGAATAATTAGGGACTAAGTGTGGATTCTAGGAACTATTGGTTGTGTCAATTATTTGATGCAAATCCCTAGCTTTTCCTTGTTGTGGTTTCGGCCATGTAGGCTTTGAGGGGCTAGGAAATGTTAAAAACTATACAATGGTATTTTAAAAGCTTGGTTGGGTTATTTTAGGACCCTATGTGGGTATGAAACCATGAGGGTGCTTGTGGTTCATGTAATCATCCTTAAACGGTCTAATAAAGGAATTTATGAAAGTATGGTCTTGACTTGTGTATTGGCATATAATTGGCAAAAATGTTAAGAAATGAAAGTAAGCGATAAAATGTATGCCTTATGTAAAATCATGGCATGGTATCATTTTATTGATTTTTGTTTTGGATTCCTTTTCTAGGTGTGTCTAGGGACTATGAGGGTTTGGATCCTGTTAGAGCTAAATAAATAACTTGTGCTACAAATAAGCGAATCGGTAAAGCTTCAAGAGGTAAGCTCTATGTTTAAGGAATCTTTTCCTACTTGAGTGCTCCACTATGGTTAGTGGACTGTGGTTGGATTGTATGATTGTATTTGATGCTTTGTATAGATGCATTCATATAGAGCTATTTGATAATATGATATGATTTGTTCTGATGTAATTTATGTATTGATCTTTGGTCATTGATTGTATTGTGCACTGATGTCTGCTTGGGGTCCTCCCTCGGGACTAACGGTGTACACCTCTGATATGTTTTGGTTCTGCTTGGGAATACGTGCGTTGATTTCCGCTTGGGGTCCTCCCTCGGGAATGACTGCGTACGCCTCTGATAAGATATGTATATATGTTTTGTTTAGTTCTGATATTTGTTATATGATGCTTTGTATACTTTGTATCTGACTTTCATGCAGGAGTGGGCCCAGGGGTATAGAGAATTTTCTATAAACCTGGTGTTTATTGAGCTTTGTTATCTCACTCCGTTTGTGACATCATTTCAGGTACACAAATTGACGGTGATCCTACACGAGGCAGGGATACGACCCGTGGATAGAGTGTTTCGTGACTGGATTTTGGGTAGCAGTATGCTACCATATTTTGAGGATTGTTTGTGTTTCAGTATTCCATTCGTTTTGAGGATCATGATGTCTGATTCGTTACTTTGTATATGGCCTGTATATGTTTTGTACATGTTTTCGTTATGATACATGTACATTTGTGTATTCAGGCATGTTTATATTATGATGTAGTATTCAGTTATATGATTACATGTTGGATATGCATGCTGTTAGACATAGTGGCACGGAGCCAAGTTATGCATGCGCTCATGGATGAGTATATGGTCCTATATAGATATCTGGGTAGTGCTGAAATCATGTATTGTATAAATTGTTTATCAGGAGACCTTGAGAGTGGGATTTGCAAATTCCCAGTTGTCCGATTTACAGACGGTACTCTGTCCTATTTTCGTCTCCGTTAAGTGACAATTAAACTAGAAGAAGTATGAAGTGTAATATATCATGTGAAATAAGATTAAAGAAAAAGAAAAAATTAGATCGTATTTCCGTAAGTTAAGTCTTCCGCTATTTTTGTTTAGTATCGTATGTATGTTAATTGAACTGGCTCGAGACGGGAATGTTACAACAAGCATCTCGGCACAAGTTCCTCCCGAGGCAAACAATACATTACAATTCAATACCTCAAAATCATTATATGGCACAACTTTATTTTGTCTACCTAATTTTGTCTTCAGGGCTAGCAGCCAGCGGATGAGGTGTTGCTTTTGACTTCAGAGGAGGCTGTAGAGAAATTGCTCTTTACCAGTGAACTATTGTTGGTAGAACTTTAGTCTGTGAACTGGTTGTCAACAAAGGCTTGTAGGGATCTTGGAATTGGAGGCAAAGTCACATCCAAGACCCCCTCAAGGATTAGAATAACCTGACCCATAGATGGCCTATGAGATTCATCATCTTGGACACACCATGAAGCAACTTTTATGGCTCTAGTGACCTCTTCAATGTCAGCATTTCCCTCCAACCCAGGGTCCAAAAGGCTAAGCACAATGTCCTGTTGGTGCAATATGCTTGCAGCCCAGGTAGGAAAGAACTTAACTTGGCCATCTTCAGATGGCTCAGAGTTCCTCCTACCAGATACAAACTCAAAAAGCATCATTCCATAGCTGTAAACATCAGCTTTGGCAGTGATAGCGACTCCTGAAATCAACTCGGGGGCAAGATAACCTCTTGTTCCTCTCATGGTAGTGAGGACCCTGCTGAAGTCTCTTCCAACCAGCTTTGCAAGGCCAAAGTCTGCAACCTTTGGACAGAAATCAGCATCTAGGAGAATGTTTTCCGGCTTCACATCACAGTGTATGATACAATCTCTACACTTCTCGTGGAGATAATTCAATCCCCTAGCTGTTCCCAGAGCAATTTGGTATCTTATTTTCCAATCCAACACATTGGAATTCTTTTCTTGAAAAAGTTTGGAATCCAAGGAACCATTTGGCAAGTAATCATAAACAAGCAGTTTCTTGTCACCTTCGGAACAGAACCCTCGAAGCCTAACAAGGTTGACATGTTGGACTGTCCCAATTGTACTCACTTCTGTTCTGAACTGCTTCTCACCGTGGCTAATGCTTTCGAGCTTCTTCACTGCTATGACACTTGAATCAGGCAACGTTCCTTTGAAGACAGAACCAAAACCTCCTCCTCCCAATTTCTCTGAGAAATTCTTTGTAGCATTTTGCAAATCTCTGTACCCAAATGCCACCAATGAGCCCTCCACAGATGTTCCTGTTCCAACTTGTCTTTTTCTTCGCCTCAGCATGACAAATAGAACAATGACTAAGAGAACAACTAAGCCACCAACCGTACCAGCAACAACACCAATGATTGTCCCCTTATTGCTCTTAGCATGAAACTCAGATGGTGCAAGTTTCAGAAACAAAGTCTCTCCGCTACTATCATCTTGAGCAAGCTGTTGCAGATTCAAAAGATCTTCAATCCAAATTGAACACCCGTTACCATCATAAGCATATGCAGTGCAGGAACAATTGCTCAAGCAAGTTGACTCGCATTCGCCAGCATTCCCTGCTCCCACAGATTCTGCATTTTTAGGCAATGCCATGTTAGGTATTGGTAGGAACCTATCCTTGGCCCCATTAGAGGGATTCGATGTCTGACATTGAAACTTGGTTTTTCTCACACACCCACCTGAGTAATCCTCCAAATCCCAATCAGATTGTGACCTTGGCTCATAGCCAGTTAAACAATTACAATATGGCTCTGAGTTCTCATTGCAGCTCCCAAATGCTCCACAAAGAGCATAAACCTCGCATTGTTGTCTTGGCTGTGACCAGAACAAATTCCAATTCTGAGTATTTTCCAGCCAAGTGAATTGCTTGATCTGCCCCGAGACATCCATCACAAAACGAGATATAATAGAATTGTTATACAATGAATATGTGAAGTAGCTCTCATTCTCGTTCGACTGAAAGCTGAAATTGTAGATATAGTTTAACCTCATTTCAGGAACCAAGTTGAAAATCTGTCCATTCCAACTACCACTTGTCCAATACTCTTGAGATTTATTCCAAAGAATCAGATATGAATCGGTTCCTTTGGGATCTAGTTCCAGCGAAAATAGGCCTGTTGCAGGACTATCACTGTTCTTCCAGGAAGTGAGATATTGAGGCTTATTTGTTCTTTTATCCAATCTTAGTTTGCCACCTGGAAGAAATGTATTTGTTGGATGATCAAAACTCTGCCACAGTGCATCTGATTCTGATGCATTAGGCTTATCACTTAATATAAGATTCCCAGTACCTAGAAGGGTAGCTACTACAAAACCTGAGCTAGGAGAACTCAAATTTGTTGACCAAACTAGATTTTGAGACTGGTCCAAAATAACTAAATTACCACGCGATATTGTTAACATGGCAGAATTCTTATCAGAAACTGCGTTATCTCTATTTGCTACCCAAACATATGTTCTTACAGATACCTTTTTGTACCACATGCCTATGTAGTAGTTAGAGGAATTACCTTGATTGAAGAAACCCAATTCAAAGTTCCCATCTGTTGAGACAAGAGTTTGATCACCGGAAAGAGATTGATTTGCTGAGATGCTGGTCAAAGCAGCAAGGGATGTGTAGGTGTGAAAAAAGAAGCAGATTATGAGGAGAGAAAGCCATAAACATGGTTTCTTCTTCATGTTTTCCATGGCTTGGCTCCACTATGCAACTTCCTTAGAGAAGCTTGATATTATGTGTTTGTTGGGGTGAAGAATGAGAGAGAAGGAATGGAAGAACAGGTCAGAGCTATGACCTGGTCGTGTCTGAATAACGATGTTAATGGCTTCTGTTTTCGTTTTTGTTCTATTCTGATTATCAAAGTCAACAAAGAGTTTTGGAATTGACTATGGGGCTCTTTAGCCCGAAAATGTAGCATTGTAGCAAAGGTTATGCCGTGAACTTTGGTGCATATATATATATATATATATATATATATATATATGGGATTGTAGTTTGTCCTTTAACATGACACCATCAAATTTCTTACACACTTAATATTTTGTGGGACCCATACTTTTTAAAACAAAAAAAAATTAAAAAAGTTAAGGCATGCAAAACGAATTTCTATAATATTACACAATCACTTTCTTACAACATAACTCTTATAAAAATCTATATATATGGGGTAGAATATTCTTACACCGGTGTAAGAGTTAGAAGTCTTACACTCAATCTTGACCATTGATCCACTTGTATCTAATGGTTCACATTACTAAAAAGTTTGAGCCCTTAGATATAAATGGGATCAATAGACAAGATTGAGAGTGTAACTTACACTGGTGTAAAATGATCCTGACCCTATATATATATATATATCATTCTATTGTTAACACGTTTCTCTCCATCTACAATTTATTATATGGGACCATTTGACCGTAATGTACTTATGTACGCACATTTTGAATTTATTATTTTTCTCTCATTAATAGATGAATTCTTTGCTTCGTGACAACATAGATTTGACGAAACTTGGCAAATGACTAGTAGAGGTGATGTATTTCATTTGTTAAAAATAAAAATGAAAAATAATTAATTTGCAATAGCGTCGTTGCTTTTGGTTCATTTCATGACGATTCGACAAACACTGTAGTGGTCTAGTCCAACAATTCGCTCATAAGTCAAATAACGATATTTTCATTTATTTATTTTTGTTCACTATCAATATCCCGTTTCATATGAAATGAATCATGATCAATACACGACTTCGATGAATCATGATCACGTAAGCATGACACGCAGATCATCCAAAGCTAAGATAAGGTCAATGGGAAAGGGAATGGCTCTTCTATTATGTTTGGATGTTCGCCTTCGCTCTGTAGATATTTCTGCAGCAAGGATAAACTCCATAGTTTTCAAGAGTTGAAAAGCGTCCTATTGTATTATTTTATTTTATTTTGATGCTAATCAACTTGATCTATATCAGGCGAGAATGACTTCCCGTCTTATGAATTAGGGTTACTTTCTTTTCAAGAAATCAAAAAAATTAAGGTTTTGTCTAGAAACTTTTTTTTTTATGATCAAGAAACACAATGGAATGATAAAAATAAGTCAAACAGATATTAACATGCAACATTAACACCAAAAATAAATAAAGAATATAAATCAAACAATGGTAGCTCAGTTAACACTAGAAAACTGAACAAGTGAAAATAAAATTATTTATTTGATCATTCCCAGTACTGTCTTTGAGAGGAGTGTAAAATCTTAATTCTGAGACCATCCCTGAATCGGATTAGTCACGAAATAATGAACCGATTGGAATATCTCCAAAAACAAAAGTATTCAAAAAAATAAAAAATAAAGAATATAGTATTTAAAAAATAATGGGTGAGAAGATCAAACACATGGTTCTCTATTAAAACACTAGAGAGCTACATCTAGATTGAAGAAGAAATTCAATCGATGCCTGAGAATCACTATACAAAAAGTATTATCAATCTTAATCACCCTCTCAACCTATATATCTATAGGATTACTCCCTTGAACCAAAAGTTCATTTTATTTGCTTATCAATCACAAATAAAAATCAAACTTTCCTTTCCCGAGCAAATTCAATGAAAATCACAAAAGGAATCACATAGATGAGAGGCCTAGTGAGCTTTCTCTCAAAAAAAAAAAAAAAAAAAAACTTTTAATGATCTAATTGTGATTGTAGTTGTAATTTTGCATTAATTATGTGTTTAGATACACTAATTAGGCTCGTATACATGAATATAGATGAAAAATTAGCCATTTGAAAGCTTTAATAAACATTTAAGCATTTAAAAAAAATTTGACTTTCTAATACATCATTTACCATCTAAGAATTCATCAATTACTTGACTATTTTAGTCAAACTGAGCAAACTCACAAGGGTGCAAAGTTTCCTTTATCAAGTTTTTAACACAACTATTTCTCCAAGACTCGAACTAGAGACCACTGATTAAGCTAAAATAACCATATGCTAGTTAATCTAGATGTTTGGTGATAATTTGTAAAAAAAATTCTAATATATAAAAAATTACATTTTGCATTTAGTGAACCATTTTTTATGTGTGCAACCTCCGAAAAAAGAATCAAATCAAATTATATATGAGCCGAAGGTTCATTTAATTGTGTCAACCCTAATTAGTTATTACCTCCCTTTTGAAGAGCTTTTTCCTTCGCCAAAATGTTTACCAAATCCAGTTCACATGCATTTCCCCCTTTAAATCTTAACGAATAAAAATCCCCTATAATTTAAATTATATGAATGGTAAATACACTCTAATTTGCTTACTTAAGATATAAAGTCAGTTTAGAGGAGCTTATCCTAAGTGGAAACATCATTGTTCATTAATAGTTTATGCTATTATGCTTACGATGCACAAATATTCCATTGTCATGAAGAACGACATTAATCAAAATCAGTTCAATGGCTCATCAGGCATTTTTACCACCAGAAATCTTGCTTCAAGATAAAAACAAGACCACATGAAGTTATCAACATATATGTACGACAAATTCGAGTAACAATTAGTTTTTAGTTCCCTGATAAAAGTTGTCACAAGCCAATCTCTTGGTGTTTCCAAATGGACATTGCATTCCAAGAGGAGTAGAAAAGCTCATCCTAGTGTATGTTGATGATCATCTAACCTTTCTATCAACAGAGATTTATAATGTACAATTAAAAATTCTGGAGCTGAGTTGGGGAGTAGGTAGATCATACCTTGCACCATGGACATCAAGAGCAGTGCTGAACTTCATGCGTGCACATCATCCTTGATCAGCTATGTAACTTAATTTCCAAGCATTATCAGTCATGATCAGGACTGTTAATTTCCTTAATTTTAGCACCACGGTGCCTTTTTCTCAATATACTCAACCTGCTCACACGAACACCTGAAAACTTAGCCTTCAAAGTCTTGCCTCTTTTTCTATCTGACTCAGCATTATCACCTCCAAATGAAGTTTTGGTGCTGACCGCACCTACTCTTTTACCACTTTCTTTCCTTTTATGAGTGTTATGCAACTGCTGTATTGGTTGGTTGACTCGACAAAGTCGACCAAAATAGTACATTGGTTCAATATAGCATGACGACGAAGATACAATGCCCTTCAGGCTGGTTGGTTGGACAAGCTTTATAAAATCCTCTATCTCCGCAAAATTTGAGTGATCAGAGTAGGGAACTGAATATATATATTGGTGAATCTTTTCAAGAGGTTCTATATTTCCAATTTGCTTATCAATCTGGACCTCATTATTTGCACTCCATCTTCCCCTTTTATAACGAGATGTCAAAAAAGAACCAGAAAGAAGCTCACTCTTTTGAAGGGGTTTCTTTACCCATGGAAGACCTGAAGGCATAATTCCTATAGTTGGGCGCATTGTATTTAGTGCTTCTAATGTTTCAATGCTAAAGCTATATTGAGGAACAGCTCTCACTCTAGTAAGAGTCGTGTTCGTTGTAAAAATGTCTAGGAAACCAAGAAGATGCATAGTCTGCAAGCGCTCCGGCCACACCCAAATCTTCAATTCAATAAAAAAAAGGGGGAAGCAGTGAAAAACCGAACCAGTAAAGAAGGGGGAGCAAAAATAGAATGCTAACTCCAAAGTATAGCAAAAGAAGAAAAAAAAAAAAAAGGAATGCAAAATTTTGTATGAGATCAACATGACATAATATATACCGGTGAAACATGCAGTGATGACAGGGTAAGCAAGCTTGTTATGAACATATGCTTCAATTCTAATAAGATACGAGATTTAGAGATATTAAGGTATAAATCATAAATGCTAATACGGATACACGAGATAGCCACCGCAACCGGAATTAAAGTCATGGATTCGAATCCAGAAAACAGTTTCTTTGCAATTATGCAAAGATAAAGCTGCGTACAAAGATTTCCTCCACCCCACACTCGCTAGTCGGGTTTAATGGAGAGTGTTTTTTTTTTTTTTTACTGTCACATACCATATAGAACTACATAAGGACTCATTAGCATGACTGTTTGAATTTTATTCGGAAGAGAATGGTTATGAAGAGACCTTTATTTTAAGCACGCGTGAAATTTGAAGCAAGAGATCTTCTTTCCCCAAAGTGTTAATCCCAATAATAATGTCATGGTCAGGATGGGACGAAATGATATCAATAACCTGAAATCAGACATCAACCAAGTCAAAAAAGAATTCTCGTAAAGTTTGACATTTGGTTTAACAAACACATAAAACTTGGAAAAAATTCTAGAGTACTGTAACAACTCAAACGACAATTTCCAGAAAAGTATGTAAAACTGAAAATGACATTGTATTCCAACTTCTGTAATATGTTCTGTAATAACACTGAACCAGAATTTCGGATACAAATTGATATTTACAAAATGAACCTGAATTTCAGAGACAGATTAACATTCAGAGAAAGATTAACATTCACAAATGGAAAATAAAAGGAAATAAAAGATAGATTCAGAGGAGTTGGAGAGCCCTTGATCTCTCCCAAAAGCCCAGTATTCCAAATGGTTCCAAAAGATACCACACTCCTTGACTCCTTCTCTCTTTATTCTCTCCCTTCTGACCTTTTTTCACATTCCCTTCACCTGATGGTGCGTCAGCAGTGTTCACATTCCCCTCAACCGATGGTGACTCGGCAGCCAGGTCAGCATTAAGTTTGTTAAGGGATTGTAATTCTCTGAAACATTTCCTATGGTAAGCCATAAATTTAGGAAGAGTTGTATCAAGTATCCATGAAATTCATGACAAATTGATAATGAGCAATGCTTTCCTGAACTTTGGTATTCCCGAATTCACACCAATGTCACAATATTTCTATCCAAGGAAAAAAGAAAATAATCTCAAAACCAATACTCATTATAAGATATACCCATCTTTCTTTTTCCCCCTGTTCGGTATCGAGGATGAGTTATCAAGCATTTTATTAATTAGTACTTGCATGTAATAAAGGTTAGTGAGTTAGTCACCCAGAATTACATGAGCATTTTAATCGAGTTAGACACATTAGGAATGAAGATTAGCCTTGGCATAGCTTCGAATCATCACTCTCTAACAAATGCAAGGTAAGCTTGGCTATTATAGAACCATACATACAATGTCTAATTGCGCTTAGACACATTAATTAAGGATGGAAGGTGTAGTGTACCTGCTGAGCCGCAACTTTGCGAGTTGGAAAATCATATGTAGGATTAGAGTACGTATTATCAATGTACAGAACATCGACCCCATCACCATCATCCTTGAGAGCACAGCGAAGCATGTCCTTGGCCTTCCTCGCCTTCTCACAAGTGTGTTCCCAACGAAAGTCCCCGGTGTGAAGCACGCAACCAAACTCGCCGCGAAACAGCAACATAACGGAACCTATTCCGAAGCCAAACAAACACGAAATTTAAAATAAAAAAAAGGTCACACAGAACATAAATCAAACAGTTGGGCGGCGTTGTACCGGGGCAGTGACAGGCGTCGATGGCAGTGACCTGGATGGTGGTGCGAGAGGAAGAAGAGGAAGGAGAAGGGAGAGAGAGGGTGTGGGAGGTTCCGATTTCGAGGATGCGAAGGAGGGAGAGGTCGAAATTGGGGAACTTGAATGGGAGGAGTTTGGCGGTGAGGCGAGAACAGAAGAGAGGGCCGTGAGACCAGGAGGATGTAAGGCCTTGTGTGTGGTCGGAGTGGAGGTGGGTAAGGAAGTAAACGTGGCTTCCCTCCGCCCAACGATCCACCGATATCAACCCATTCTCCATTTTTGCTACAGCTTCTCGTTCAGTGACACCATTGCCAGTAAGTTACATTTTGTTTTTCCCACCTCGTTTTTTCGGCGGGAATTTTCATTTGGCGGTGAATTTGAAAATTGAGAGAGGGGTTAAGCCCAAACTTCTTTCTCCGTGAGGTTTTGTTATTCTAATCATTTTACTTACTATTTTAAAAACTAGCTCGCTCCAGCCGAGTCAGGGTGACCCGGTAGATTTTTAGGTCTAAGTTTTTATTTGGATCGATTGTGCAATTAATTCTATTTGAACCAATTGACTCGGCAGGTGTGATTCGGCGAGTCATACGAAATTCAATTTGAATTGGTCATTATGTTTTTTTTTTTTTGTTATATTTTTAGTTCATAGGTTATAAATTTTGGCGCCACTCTGTTTTAGTTCATGCGAAATTATTGTTTGCTTTTTCTTTGATGTTGTCATGTTGATGACAAGGAGTTTGACATTTTTTGTTGTTGGTTGAAAACGACTATGGTCATTTCTGGTGGCTATAAGGGGGCGTTTGGTAGAGGAGAAATTTTTTTTATCCAGGAATCACGATTTCTAAGAATATGATGAGAAAATGAGTTTTCTGATAATGTTATCAAAAAGTGGTTTGGTAGACTAACATATTTCTGAAAATATTGGGTTAATTTTCTTGATACTATGTTTAGTTATATTAAATTTTTCCTTGCCATAAAAATCCTAGAATACCACCTTTTGAATGGTATTCCTGGATGATTTTTTCAAATAAAATTACACAAGAAATAAAATTCCGAGAAAATCAGATTCCCGGAAAAATTTTAAAAAGTCTGTACCAAACAATGCAGTCTTATTTACCCAACTAAGGAATCCCGGGAAAACAAAAAAAATCCTCCTACCAAACGGGCCCTAAGGGTGTTACGAAACTTTTTGCTTTTATTAATACAATGCATCTCATCATTTGTTCGAAAGTCTATAGCATGCAATAGTGATTAGATAAACACCTACATAAACTTTGGCCTTAAGCAATGAAAACTACAATCCTTTTTGACTTTTTACAGTGTAACAGTATAAGCCGTTAAGCTTGAAAAAATATGGAGAAGTTTTCATCATTCACAGTTTTCTTCCGTAAATTTTTAATATAAGTAATATGTTTATATTTTTTTGATATATGAACAATATATCCGATAGAATCTGGTTAAACCAATGATCCAATGACCAATACCTTGACCGAGTCGATGATCGGTCCAAGTTTTAAAACACTGATTTTACTAATCCAGTTTCTAGTTTAAGTCTTTATACTATTTTCAAGAATTGAGATTCTCATGAATAAAATATATTATCTTTAGAACAAATCAAATCCTAAAATCTAATTAGAACGTCATTATAGGAAGAACTCTTAAGGCTAATTAATGTTTTTTTTTCTGTTAGTTTGATAAATTAACTTGCCAACCCATCGTAATAAAATAGTGAGCTATCCCTTTCCTGATTCATATTTTAAAAATAAATCAATTTATTTTACTCTCGTTTTATATGAACCATACTAGATCAACACAGGCTCTTTGACCAGTTTAGTATTTTTTGCGTTTAATTGTACAAAGTTGGTATCTGAACGGGAAAAATTACCGGATGGGGTCATTAAGTGCCGGTAGAGGATCCCTGCGTCTCTAAATGATGCCCGCCACTCCCCGCGGCACTCATGTAATTTATTTTTTTTGTTTTTCAGACATAGTGTCGTCCCCTATCTCCCACAACACACAATAAAATATTCTTTTATTTGAATAAGTGTCGCACTTCCCCCTCTACGGCATTAATTAAAATAATTTTTTTACTTAACAAGTGCCCCCCGCTACGGCACTAAATTTGTTGTTTTTTTTTTAACCCCCAAGAGGAACAAGTTTTGAACTTCTGCGAGTCGTCGAGTTGGAGACGGTGATTGCAAAGATCTAGTCGTCGAACTGAAAGTGAAACTGAGTTTAGGGAACATTGAGCAAAAACAAGGAAAGGAAGAGAGAGGGAATTTGCACAGGCTGGGACAGTGTGTAGTGGTTTAGGGTCTAAGTAAAAGGGGTCAAGGGCGTTGAGAGGGACAGAGGAGCAGGAGCCAATAGTGTCGGGTCTCTGATCGGAGGACAAGGAGCTTGTGAATGGTGTCTCTGATGATGGAATCAACCTCTAATTTTTTAGACAACGTTGTTAGGTAACTCATTCATTCAGCCACCATTCATCCAAGCCACGTTCGCCGTCAACGTTGTTAGGTAACCTATTCTGCAGTTTTTCTTCACTTTAGAGCTTTGATATTGCCATTGAGTTCAATTACACCAGAAACTTGGCCCATAATTGTAATGTGTTGCTCACCACAAGCATGCTCACGCTTAGCCAATTTTGGAATTCAAATTCTGGGTATTGCCAATTAATTACCTGTTTATTTCACATGAAGTAGATGTTTGCCAAATGCTAAGCAATTTGGAAGAAGGGACAGAAAATAATGAGACAAAAAAAAATCTGTCATACAATTCAAGTTTTAGTGCGAAATCTTAATATATAGTAAGGAGAACCAAACTTTGGAAACTTTGCTGACGTGTCACTTCTTCCTTAATTCTCAGCTTTGTGTTCACACTGGAGATAGTTTGAAAAGTTACTTCTTTTAAAAATATTTTTTATTTCGTGAATAAAAAAATTCTACAAAGGAGGGAGAGTTTCTTTTAAAGCATTATAAAATACTTGGTGGCAAACAGCTGTATTAATGATGTTCTCAATTCAAAATTCAAAATTGAAATTTGAAATGGGTGAGAAGTGTATTAATTGAAATTGAAATCAGTCACCTAACAATTAAGTTCCCTCCACTATTTTCTGCATTGGTAATGGTGAAGTGTATTCTACAAGTTAATTTTTTTTTTTAAATAAATAAATTACGACTTTGTCTATAAATAGGGAAGTGTTACTTCTTTTTTTTTTGGTCTTGCTTGCATTTTGTTTTTTCGTTTACGTGTGTAGGGATTGTTCTATTGGTATAATTTTCTGTTTCTTTATGAACAAACCCTATAAGTTCATTTTCATAAATTTTATACTGACTGATTTATTCATTTTTCAGGATGGAATGATTCATAATACTGCCACCACATCTCATTTTCTCAGTGCACCGGTAAGATTTTTTTTTTTTAATCGAAGGTAAAATCATAGGATATTTTTCTTAGATCTGATCTACATATCTACATCTGTTATGGTTTTTTATTTTCCCACTTCTCTCTCATTTTTCTTTCAATTCTTCTAATTCATCTCTTGCAATCAATCTTGAACCTGAGATGGATCGGTATTTTGTTTATCTTTTGTTAGAGCGGGTTGGTCATGTAAGTAGATTTGATGATCATTTGTTCAGCAAACGAGCTTGGAAGCATATGTCCTCAATGTTCAATGCGAGAAAACAAGTGAACAATTGTCGTCCTTACGGTGGGTTCACTTTCAACTATTATACTATTTGAAAGCGCATGTGGAGTTTGCAGATCTTCAGAGAAGAGCTAAACTTGCTGTTGTAAGCTATGAAAGACTGAAGAAGATATGGGTTACCCTCTTTTGATTTTTCAATTTTGAAGCTTCCCTTTTTTTCTTTTTCTTTTTCTTTTATTTGAATATGCATCACACAATTGTGGCTCCATAATAACGAAAAAGATATATTATTATACATTCTTTCCTTTTCTTATTTAATTTTTTATTTTTTATTTTATGTATGACTTTTATTATGTATCCTTTGTATATCCTTCTTATTTTCTTTTTATTTCTCTAGCGAAATTAAATGTGAATAAATTATTGAAATTAAATGTCTACGTTAATAAATGTCTACGTAAATGATAAATCATATTTCGCAATAATTCTTGGCTTTATAATGTCCGATGATTTTATCTTTTTTTTTTGAGTTACCCAACCCTAATTACCTCTTTGAGGCGAGTTGGCTCCCTCCAGTATCCCCACGAGCTTCGACTCTTTGAGCCGACTATGGGACTAATCCGGAGTGCGGGGGAGCAGTGATGGCTAAAGGTTCAGCCCCCTCCCCAAGAATGCATTTGACGTATAATAAAAAATAAGTAAATGTCTACGTTAATAAAAAGTTTAATTTGACTTATAATAGCCTACCAAAAAATTGACTTATAATATTTTTGGCGTTGTTATTGCGATTCAGGAAGAGTCTTAAAGTATGCATGTCATTTTGCGATTCAGGCAGAGAAGTACTGTTAGTGCTCTTTTGGTTTGTATTCTTTTTTCAATTTAATACATTTTTATTATTAATAACAAAAACATTAATAATGTTTTTATAATTCTAAATAGTTAGTGCGAAAATCAGCATTAATTAGTGGTAGACAGGTGCATTAATATCCCACTTCTTTTTTAGAATTCAAAATTGTATAGGTGGGGAAATAGTTTAACATCTTTTAGTGAGAGACAGCTGTATTAAATTTCTATTATTTTTTACATGAGAATTGTTAACTCTCATTTTAAAAATATTTAATGCTTTTTTGCATATTTATAAAAAAAAACCAAAAGATCCCAAGAAAAGAGTTCAACATTAATTAGTGGGAGACATATGCATTAATATCCCACTTTTTTTTGAAATTTCAAAATTTGAAGTTGATATAGGTGAGAAAAGAATTTAACATCTTTTAGTGAGAGACAACTGTATTAAATTTCTATTATTTTCTACATGGGAATTGTTAGCCCTCATTTTAAAAATCATTGAATGCTTTTTTTATATTTATCGAAAAACCAAAAGACCCAAAGAAAAGAGTTCAGCATTAATTAGTGGCAGACAGGTTCATTAATATTCTTTTTTTTTTTTTTAAATTTCGAGATTTGAAGTTGATATAGGTGGGAAAAGAATTTAACATCTTTTAGTGGGAGACAATTGTATTAAATTTCTTCTATTTTTTACATGTAAATTGTTAACCCTCATTTTAAAAAATATTTAAAGTTTTTTTCTTTATTTATCGAAAAATCAAAAGACCCAAAAAAAAAAAGTTCAGCATTACTTACGCTTTTATACTAGATATAAAATTTAAATTCACAAATGATTAAAATTAACATTGATTTCTTCTCTCTCTTTCCTAAGACCATATGGTATTTGGTACAGGAGAAATTTTTATTTGTCCGGGAATCTTAATTTTCAAACATATGATTTTTACATTCATTTTACGAAAATATTCAAAAATTTAAAATTTAGAAAAATTCAGTTTCCCAGAATCATGTAAAAACCCACGTACCAAACGGCCATAATGTCTTATATCTCGGGAATGAGAGAGGAACTAACGTAGGTTACGCCATTGAAGGAAAGGAAGGGCATAAATGTCATTAAAAGGAAAAGACAATCGGTTGGGTTTTAAGGTGTAGGTGAAGGCTAGGCTTTGGGAATTGAAGTGGGAGCAGACAGGCTCATAAGAGAGATGAAGTTGAAACGTCTAGCTAGGTTCTCAGCCTCGGAGGTGACTGTGAATTGTGTGAACTTCGAATAGATAGTGAGTGTTGTAGTGGCTGGAGGATCATATATATTTGAAATTTAAATGAAAAAATTGTTATACCCCGTGTCCAAACTTTTACCATACCAACGCAGCAAGGATTAATGACATTTTAAAAAAGGGGTTAATTGGGTATAATTATAATCTGTTCGAAGTTATAAAAACTGCACGAAATGTCATTTTAAAAAAGGGCTTTTACGTTTTACGCTGAAGTCCAATCTGTTGACCTACATGCTAATAGTTACGGGTAAGTGAAACATCATTTTAAATGGCATTTAAGTAGGTAAATATAACATATATGAAAATTTAATGTACAGATTTAATGGAATATGTAAAGACATAAATCAAACAATATTAATAGTTATAAATGTCATTTATTATCATTGCCACCTAAAACGTAATTGTCGTTGCCGCTGTAAATGGTTTTTCTGATTCTTGAACTGAAATGACACACTGTAACGACTCAACAGATTCAATGGGATCTTAAATTGCAAAATAAAGGATAAACAGTTTAAATTAAATAAATATATAATTTACTTTAAAAATCGAATTAAAATAAATTAAAATTTAAGTGAACCATTTGTTGGTGGCAGACAACTCATTCGATGTCTCACTGCTTTCTACATTGAAATTTTCAAATTAATAATAACTCATTATTTTCTGAAATATTTATTTTAAATTTCGAATTTCATTTAAATTTCAATTTTGAATTTGAATTTTGAATTTTAAACTTTGTAGTGGTGGGAAAACATTTGGACAATTATTGGTGGCAGCTCATTTATTATACCATTACTTTCTACATGGATTTATGCCTAAGGTTTGGATGAGAATATGACATTTACACTATATAGGGATTGTGATATTTCTGTAATTCTTTAGAAAGCACTTTTAAGTTTGCACTTTTACGTCTAATAATGAGTTGCCAATTCAATGAATAAAAATGGAAAATTGTTAATGCATATATGAATGGAATCCTCATAAATATAGGAGTTGTCAATGCTCATAATGATAAGATGGAAAATGAGAAATAATTATACGAGATGTAGAATTTTAAAACAGATGAATGAAAAACAATCATACGATATATAGAATTTTAAAACAGAAGAATGAAAAATAATTTATTTAATTCAAAATTCTAAAATAGATATTTAATTCTTTTTTAAAATATTTAAACTAAATAGTTAATGCGAAAAGAGTTCAGCATTAAATAGTGGCAGACAGGTGCATTAATATCCCATTTCTTTTTTAAAATTCGAAATTTGAAGTTGATATAGGTGAGAAAAGAATTTAATATCTTTTAGTGGGAGACAACTGGATTAAATTCCTACTATTTTTTACATGGGAATTGTTAACCCTCGTTTTGAAAAACATTGAATGTTTTTTTTTTCCATATTTATCGAAAAACCAAAAGACCCAAAGAAAAGAGTTCAGCAATAGTTAGTGGCAGACAGATGCATTAATATCCCACTCCTTTTTTAAATTTCAAAATTTGAAATTGATATTGGTGGAAAAAGAATTTAATATCTTTTAATGGGAGACAACTTAAATCTGATTTTAATTTTTGTAAATACAAATTTGTAAAATTTCAAATACAAACGACGCAAATCCTTGCAAAAAATAATTATTTATAAAATGCTGAAGGTTAAAGGTTGCAAACTGAACTTGGCCCAGAGGGCCTGCCCGCCCCGCCTGCCAACACATTTTTATAATTAAATTAAAATTTCACTATTCTTCTTTTATAATTAAATCTTCACACAAATATCGTCTTCAAATTTGTGATAACTTCAACTATAGCTTGTTCATTGTTTTGTAACATAACTCCCCTGTGATTGTTATTATCAGGTTAACAGGAAGTTTGAGAATGCCAACAATAGGTTCTGGAAAGACAGTGAACCTTTTTAGATCATTGGTGGTGACTTGCATTATTGTCGAGTGCATCCAGAGGTATACATCTTGCTAACATGTCTTACTTTTGTGAGGGATTTTTAACATTTTGGACAATGCACATCATAATTGCAGTACATTCAAACCTATTAATTTTGATGTCAGTAGGAGCCATAAGCTTATTAATTTTTTCCACATCAAACCTTCGTAAGGAGTGGTTGAAAATTATCTTGCCCCAACTATGAACTATGTTCTGCCCTGGAGAGCTTTCAATCAGATCCTTGGCTCTGTTCTTGTTGTTAATGAGACATAACAAAGTTTTAGACTTAAATGAATTTGGCAATACCTCCCAGCGAAAGTAGCTCAGGTTCCTCACTTTTGTATTAGTTGTAGTGCATGTGTGTTTAGATGTGTTTGTCAAAAACTGACTGCTATTTGCTTTTCAATCATGCAACAATCATGCTGTCAATTATACCCCTTTACCTATTTTCTTTAAAACTTTTTTATTTATTTATGAAAACTCCCAATGTTCAACAACATGGACACTTTAAATTTGCTGGTTTCCAGATAAGCATATACATCTCTTGTTCGGAAAGCATATGATCTATGTTAGATGGTTTCTATTGAGTTATAGGTTTGTGCTCTCTTATATTACTGTATTTTGTTACTGTGTTTATTCTTAACCTAATAGCCATATCATTTATTTGTTCTTTTTATATCTTTTGGAGGAAGGTGAGGAAAGAAAGAATCACGCTACCTTGAGATCAAAGATTGAACTTCCCCTACAGGTTGTTAGAAAATTCTTGTTAAGAAAATGTTTTTATACTGTAAATTAAATTTAATTGTTTTTTTGTTCTGATTTTTGTTTGTTTTAATACATGTGAATAATTATGGAGTCTGCAAATTAATAGTGTGATTGTGGATGATGATGTTGTTTTTGAAACTCTTCCTTTAATGTCTGGGAAACAATAAAGCGACTGTAGTAGTTATTTTAAATTAGTGAATAGTTATATTTTTTTAAGTTAATTCATTTGTGTCTTATCCTAACATTGACATGTGTTGCGTGATTAATTACGTAGTTTAATGAGTAGTTTTTAATTAGTGATGGCATCTGACGATTCATCTGAGAGACGTCTTCACCCCGGTCCTCGCATCAATTCGGTATTGCACATGCAATCTAGACACCGATCATAGGTTGTCTAGATGGAGGAACAGGATTATAAATCTCTGAATGTCAGAAGTGGACGACTAGCGGGGTTAGATGTTATTCCAGAGCCCATTGTACCTTATTTACATCGTGCTGGTTTTCTTAGCGCTGCTCGAATGGGCCGTATGGAGGTATTTGTGTGCTAAATATATTAAATTATAAAGAAATTATCAAAACGAAATAATTTCTTTGTTTTGTTTATTATTTTACGGTTTGCAGATTGACAGTGCATTAGTCACAACTCTAATTGAGTGATGGAGACCGGAGACCCATACATTTTATATGGTTCTGGGAGAGGTGACTATGACACTCGAGGATGTTGCAATAATCACAGGTCTTCCTACAGATGGTGAACCTATTAATGGCATTTATGAAACACGAGAGTTAAGAGCTTTGGTACCACAACTGCTTGGGAGGACCCCAAGTGCATCTGATCTTAAGGGTGGTACTCTTAAGATGTCATGGTTGGATGGAAATTTTGCAAATGTTGAGGAATGGATGGACGATGAATAGAATCTTCTCCGATTCATGCGAGCATACATATTACGCCTTATTGGAGGCTTTTTACTTGCGGATCACAATGGTGGTAAGGTGCACCTCCGATATCTACCTTTTTTTAGTGACTTGGAGGCATGTGGACGATATAATTGGGGATCGACAGTGTTGGCCTTCCTTTATCAGGAGTTATGCATAGCCACCTCACCTGATCGGATTGAAATTTTCGGTGCATTGGTGGTGTTGCAGATGTGGGCTTGGGCTAGATTTTTTACAATCGCTCCAGATACTATTCCACCTATCCTAGACTTCGACGATAGCAAAAGCAAGCGAAAACACCTGACTATTACCATCTTGTGTGGTTGCAATCAACATTGTCCCCTTTTATTTTCCATAGAGATGAGTGCCATTAATTTGTATCACAGGTTTACAAGATTTGAAGACATCATTGCATTGTTTGATTGTCCAAAAAACACGATGAAACATATCATGAGAGTTGTCTAGCTCACCGTCCATCATGTACGGAAGTCGATCAATATTGTAAAATGAACCTCGAGCAAACGACAACATGTACTTTAACCATCTTTCCATATAAGGATATGAATCTTCCTAATCACCAAACAACTTAACTATGGCTTTTTGTTTGGCTGTCCAGGCTTTTCATATGACGCTTTGTAACCATTAAGTCCAGAAATTCTTTCCTGAATTAGTGCAATGCTAATTGACGGATCCACCTGAACCATGCATGATAAATAAATCATGGAATACAACCGTTAAGTACTAGTACATTATACCATCGTCATTTATCTTAGATAAACACATATTGTTCGTAGTCATACCTAGAATACATGAACAAATGAAGTCAGAATCGAGTTGTCTGTGATCCTGCGAAAGATAAGGGTTTACATAAGTGTATTTGCCTCCCCATCTAGTAACAATCTACCGATCTCGCCATTTGGGCAACATTGCTCGCACCCTCCAAGGACATCCATCAACATGATTAACACATTTCATGAGAAGCTTATTTTTTTGCTTTCCTCCACTACAACAGTGTGATAATTCTTCATACAATAACATTTGATTGCCTTCTGTATCGATTCCTTACTTTCAAATTCTTGATTAACATATAATTCATCCCCCATTTGCCATGAACTATCATTGCCCCTATCAACAATCAGTTCTTGATCTGGGTGTTCCCAATTAATATAACTATAAATATAGTGTGGACTCGCATTCCAGAATGAAGTATTTGTTTGACCTACACATACTAACACTCTATCACATTCAAGTAACACATGAATATAACATGTAAAATTCCATAATTACAGGGTTAATTAACTAACCAGTCGGGATGACATTTGCGCCATTATTAGTGTCCACATCACAATCAGACCACTACCCTCAAGAGGAACTTCTTCATTTACATCTTCATCAAAGTCACTACCCTCAGGAGGAACTTCTTCATATACATCTTCATCAGAGACACCCAAATTAACATCCACGTAAGCTGCACCGTCTGCCTCTTCCACAACTGTATTCTGCCAATGATGTGATGGAGCATCAGAATGTGGCAAATTTAGATCCAATGACTCAACCGACAACGAAGAACTGCCTGCACAAGCAATGTCGGCATACAACTCAAGCATCGTAATTCCAGACTGTTGTTGAAGAGACTGTTGTTGAAGAGACTGTTGTAGAAACAGATTGAACATCATATCAACATCATCATCATCAGCAATTTATAGCACAGAAAATTTTCTATTATACGATATCGACCGGTTAATCGGGACACTGATTGATTGGGACCTAGCTTCAATTTCTCCGCAATCTTTGTTTTTAAATCATGCAATCTCAACCCGCATTGTATTTGTATTCCTTTGGTTTTCCCTTCAAATGTCCATCCTGTAGCACCTTCATGTATTCTACTATTGTAATATATGATTGCGTAAATTGACCCCATATCTAGAAAGAAAACAGTAAAATATTAGGCAATAAGATGTTTTATGAAAATTAGAAATGGAATAAACCAAATAATTTATTCTAAATAATATTATTAAAATACTGAACATTATACATGCCTATCTTAGGATATATCACAATATTTTTTATTGTGTCAAAGATCTAAATATAATTAATTACACATGAACATAAAAATATATTTTATTATGTAAAATCTCTATTAATTACACATGCCTATGTATAAATTCTTTTGTGTTAGGATATCACAAAAGAATTAATTTAAAATTAATACAACTATTACTAATTAAAACAAACCCTAAATATTAATAACAAATTAATTATTCTAAAATATATTATTAAAATACTAAACACAACTCATCAATGACTAATTATTACGTCAAAATGTAAATATAATTAATTACACATCAACATAAAATTATATTTTATTATGTAAAATCTCTATATATTAATTATACAACATGCCTATGTTAGTGCAGTAACAAAATAATTAACCATAAAATTATAACAACTTTTTACCAAAAAATTAAATAAATTATAACAACTATTACTAAATAAAACAAACCCTATATATTAATAACAATTAATTTTTCTAAATTATATTATTAATAATTATTATGTCAAATATGTAAATATAATTAATTATACATCAACATAAAAAAGTTAATTATTATTTAAAATCTCTATATATTATTAATTCCTATGTTATTAGGATAACACAAAATAATTAATTTCAAAAATTATAACAACTATTTCTAATTAAAAGAAAGAGCGGCATTTGTAAAATATTATTTATTGAGTGCCGATGGGGGCTGGGGACATCACTGTGTTTGGAAAAAAAAAATCAGTCAAACATGTCGAAAAAAAAAATCAGTCAAACATGCCGCGGGGATATGTGGGCGTCGTTTAGAGACACTGCAGCACTCAAAGACCCCAAAAGATACGAAATTCGTAATTTTAAATAGTACAAACTCCAAACCGGTCAAACACCCGATCGGCACATGTCAATTCCTCTCGTCATCTTAAACAATAAGCAACATTCGTAAGAGATGTTCATTTTTTTTTATCGGATAAACAAGATTAATGCCATCTCCGTACATTCCATAAGCAGCAAGCCATGGATGTAAGATCAAAGACAAATATAATTTGATCGGATTACATTTTTTTAAGTGAATTTGATTACAAAATAAATAAATAAAAAATATATTCACTGTTAATTTAATTTAAAATATTAAAAAATACACCTTTATTTACGTGTTTTATAATAAATTTAACAGGTAATTATTTTCAATTAATGCAACACAAATACGCGCAATGAACTTTCATGATCGATTACTTTTGACAATGACGCTTGAGTCCAGCTAGAGATGTTGAAGGAAGGTGGATTTATCGTCTTATTATCTGTCACGCTGGTAGAATTTATGTTGAAGGAAAAATTAAAATGATTTCATTTGCCTCGTATAGCAACCCACTCGCCCCCCATTCCAAGCGAAAAATCTAATATAGTACGAATATAGGTACAATAAACCAATAAGGACATTACACATAGGCTAACATGTGTACTGAAAAAAGAAAAAAAAAATTAATATTATAACTATGGATTCGATTTTTCTATTGTCAATGTAGATAAATTATCTACATTTAACCAAAAACGACATCGTTTTAAAGCGAAAATCAATATATTTTTGTAATTATAATTTATTTCAGGGTTATAATAGTCTTATTTATTATAATTTTTTTATTTTTTAATCTAAAATGACATCGTTTTAAAAATAAATATTTAACTATAAACATTAAAACCTATGATTATATACTACCAATCATACATAATTATAATACAACTGTTGCACCTAGTGTTCGATAGTACCGAAAATGCTCTCCTATTCCGGGTGAAATCCATTTTTGCTGTCGGTATTGCTTTTATAGGTTCTACCGTTGGGCTATACAATTTGATACTGTAATTGCCAATCAGCCATCATGCACTTAAGAAAACAGTTGCATTAGGCTTCAGCTCCGGGGTAAATGAATCAAGCTATTGGGTTTGGCTAAAGAGAAATTTTCTCAAGTTCTAACGAATTTGATGGATCAAAGAAAAACAATAATTCACTATTCACTAGTAACCAATATTTTTATTGGCTGAGATGCATCTATTCATACAAGTAACTTACAAAGGAATAAGTAAAGCAACTACCAACCGGCGATAATGAACGGTACCTACATATTTGATCTTAATTTATGATTAAACATAATAAAATAGTGAATGTGACAAACCATGACTTCAAATGATGAAATTTATTGCACTCGCACCAAAGTTGCTTTCCAGACAAATTGACAATGATGTTTTGAACAACTTAATGAAAACACAAGCAATAATTTATAATAGAAATACAATACCAGAAAGGTGTTTATTGAGCATACAACCCACAAACCAATGCTTGCAAATCTAGTGCAGCAAATTTAAAGTAAAAAACGCAGACAAAACGGGTACTAACAGCACACTTGACATGAAAAAGAAACACCAATGTAAATAGATGCATACTGAAACAAGGGCAGTCAACGAATCAATTTTGCAATGGAATAACCTCTCACATAAAAGCTCCAAGAGTTCCCTCGCTGCGACTCTTGCGAATGGAGCGCTCTAATGCTGAGTTCATTACTTTGCTGGGAGCATCAAAATGATAGCGGCTTTGGTTTGATGCTTTGGTCCTAGATGGTGGTAGGACTTGCTTGCCTTTGGATGACGGTTTTGGTGAGTCAGCTGTTTGACTTTTGCGAGCAGAAGTGGAAGCAGTGGATGGCCTCCGAGCAGCAGCTACAACACCGTGGCTGCCCTTTCTCGTGGTCTTACGATCCGCCCTAAGGCTGCGATCAAACTGATGGGAACTCACTCCTAACCGAACCGAACGATCTGAACCATCCTTCAAAGTGCTCGCTTTGATAGGCTGCCGGTTGAAGTAGACAAGATGGGGAAGAAGGCCTTGCAGATATTTCTTCAGTTGTTCATCTCCAACATTTTTCTGGCACGGGTTCCCTTCCAAGTTGATAGCTTGCAATGAGTTGTAGTTGGCTGCAAGTTGGCCTAGACATTTGGCTGTTGAAATTTTGTTAAATCGGAGATCCATTATACTTAGTTTCAAGAGGCGGTGCAGACCCTCAACTTCACTGATTTTGTTTCCAGCCAGGTACAGCTCCTTCACAGATGAACATGATGCAAGGCCTTTGCAAATGAGGAAAAGATGAATCAATGAACAGAAGGAAAAAATGGAGATTGTTAGAGAAATATAAAACCATTAAATGTAACTTCTCCCAACAGCTTAAACTTTGGATTGAATTAGTTCTTTACATGGTAATAGAACCTCATGTCATGGGTTCAATCCTCACCGTCCCCCATTTAATTAATAATTAATTCAGTATTGTGGAGTTTCTTAGCACATGTAGATGGGCCTGTGCATTATCTACCCTTCAAGCCCAATAGGCTCTCGTGTAAGGGGGCGTGTTAGAGAAATATAAAATCATTAAATATAGTCTCACCCAACAGCTTAATCTGTTGGGTTGAATTGGTTCTTTACAAAGATAATATCAGCAATCAACATTTTATGTCAATAGATAAAAAACCACTCCCCATGAAATTCTGAGATAGGGATGAGGGCAATCCTTATATGAAGCTTTACCCTCTTTGCATATATGCAAAGAAATTGTTTCTTAAATTCGAACCGGTCACCTTTAAGTCACAAAAGAGCAGCTATACCACTGCTTGAGGCTCACCCTCTCTAGAATGGCATTAGAATACCACTTTGATGTCAATAGACAATGGCATAAAAATTATTCCCATAAAGGAAATTCTAAATATGAAACTTGAGATGTAATCCAGAATTTGCTTTACCATGTCCAATTCTTAATATACGGTTGTAGCTGAGGTCTAGGACACGAAGCCGCGTAAGTTCGCGTAGGCCCTCTATGGTGGAGATATGGTTTCTTGACAAATTCAACACGTGAAGTCCTCGAGGAAGAGCACCAGCAGTTATCCTTACTGGAAAAAAGAATTCAGAAGGAATAAGGTAACTGAATTAAGTTCTATGGGTTTCATGACAACAGTGAAGACTACCATAACTCAAAAGTAATGAATAAATAAAATAGATTACTAACCAATAGCATTTCCAGCCAAATTGAGCACCTTCAAACTCACAAATGCACTCAAAAAGGGGATCACAACCAACCCATGATTTGCCAGCTGAGCCGCAGTGGCATTAGCACCCAGAGAAGATATATATCTTTTAGCCGCTTCCATTCCTGGAGTGACCTTATGATCCACCCCAGCAACGGTCACACCAGTTATGGTGTTAGCATCAACTAAGGGATCAACAGGTTCAGGCAATTCACTTGTTTCTTCTGCAGGTGGTCCACAATGCTGCAAATCTATTACCCAATCCTCAATGCGCTTAATCTTAAAATCCTTGTTAGGGAATTCACCCAAGCAGTCAACTGAGGAATCACGTCGAAGGGTTTTGACATCACTTATATCATCTACAATTGGCATTACCCAATCTTTTGCTGAACCAGAAAGCAGATAAGAATCAAAACCATCATCAAAACCATCTTCAGTTTTCCCCATGTTATTCTCTCTTTCTTGATCTCCCCTTATTTGATCATCAGACTCATTAATGAATACCTCTTTATGCTTCATGCCTAAAGCTTGAAGATCATCAGAAGATCTTGGCCTTGAAGATGCATGTATAAAAGCATATTTTCCAGAAGAAAGTGTAGAAGCTATGATATTAGGTAAAGAACATGACTTCATTAAAGATGGGGTATCAGGACCAGAAGTCTGGTCAGCAGAGTCACCAGCTAATTCACCAGATAATGGTGTATAAGAAATTTCAGGGCCATCTTTATCTGAAGGTGTTGGATCTCCAATTGAAAAAAGTGAGCCATCATTTGCAAGACTTGAACTGACTTGAAACTCACAGTTTGTATTCTTTTTACACTGATCAATGGGGTTGGCGTCATGATCCTTTCTGCAAATTGAAATTGAATCATTGTGGCTTTTGGAATCACTTGGAGTAAAGCCCAGATCTTCATCACCCTCAGTTATGTTGTCAGCGTATGGCTTGCCCTCTTGGTGAAGCCCACTTTCCAGAGACTGGCTTTTCCTAAGACGCCCAGTTTGGTGAATTTCTGTGTCACGTTCAAAAGAAAATTTACTATTCAGATCCACTGACCTACAAGCGCGCTCAACTGAATCCCAATTGCAAATATGATTCTCAATGACATTCATTTGCTTATGTACTTGTTCTTTTGAAAGTGACAAATTTGAGCTTGTAGGGTTGGCTGAATTTTTACGGACTTGGTCTTGGGAACCATCTTGCAAAGACTTCACCATTGCTTCAGTAGAAGGTTGAACTGTTTTCTGGTTGAGAGAGGAAAGCACAAAATCAAAATAAGTCATGTGATACCAACCAAGTTACACTAAGCCTATAGTTGCATCTTCTGCTTACCTTTGCCTTGTTGCTTTGGGAATTAGCATGGAAACAAGAAAATCTAAACATTGCTGCAGTGATGTTGAGAGCTACATCTATACGCGACTCTTTCTTTAAACCAGAAAAACAAATATCAACAACAATCTATAAGCTCATTAAATTTCCAGAAGCCAAATCAAAGACCCTAACTTTGCTTAGATTCAGTGGAAAGTTAGAAAGAGCTTCTGGCGTCACAGCAAAAGCCACCCTTAGCCGTAATCAAGGGACAAGCCCACTGAAACACGGCACAATCTCCATATGTCTGATGATTTTGATCTTCTTAAAACACAAAGCAAAATCACTCCCTCTTCATCACCCCACACCCTTCTCGAGGTGCGAGAATAGTTAGACTTTGTTAGAGCGGCCAGAGTGAAAGAAATTCTTTTCCGACTAGCAGAATCCCAAAACAATTACGCATAAGAGATGCAGGCCTGATAAATAAAAGAGAATCGAGTATCAAGGGTGATCTGATAAGTACACATCCATTCCACAGTATAGTACAACCACAAGAACAGGATCAACAACCAAAAAAAAAAAAAACCATAACACTTTTGCTCAAGAGATATATGGAAAAATTCACATAGATAATTTTGTTTCCAACATGATGATAAAACCTATAGACATCATGAAGTTATACTCTATAATATAGTTTGTGACTTTTATTTTTTACCTAGCCAAGAGTAACAATAAACTCCATCCACACAGCAATGCCTAAAAAACGGTTTCTTCCTCCTTTTCTAAAATCTAAACTAGCTCAAATTTAAGATTGCCCTTCTCCAACTTGGATATTTTTCGAAATTATTTCTAACAAATCAATCTCTCTGCAAAACCAAATATATGAAAAATTAAAACAAACAAAAAAAGAGAGGAAAAACTCAACAGGAATCTGGTATGACTTTAACATGCCCAGTAATTTAATCAGAAAAATAGAGCAATGGGGCTAAACAAAATTGGATCTTTGAATCCAACATAAAAAAAATAAAATAAAGTTAAACTATTGGATTCAATGCAAATCGAAAAGCATGTGGTTTCAATGTAAATTGAAAAATACAAAGGTTCCATTAGCAAGCAGATAACAGAACAAAATTGCATATATAAAAATGCAAAAGAGAAAGATAATATAATATATAGATTGCTTACAGAAAGAAATAGAAGGAGAAGGCAATAAAGAAAGAGAAGAGAGAGTTGAATGAAAGGGGCACTATTGTATCGAGAATCAGCCTCTTCTTCCTCCTCTTCCCTGCCCTGCTAAACCACGCAACCAAGACAGCACTTTCCTTTCATTTATCTATATATAATAACATAATAATTATAGCTTCTGAATAAACGGCGTAATGTGAGAAACAACACCTAACCTTAACCCTAAACTGCTAAACAAATAAGGTTTGACTTGTCGTAAAACATAATATTTATAAGTATTTTTCTAGGTTATTTTGTAGTTTTGTTCTATATGTATCAACTATCCTCTTTTTTAAAAAAAAAAAAAAACTTATTATCTATTATTTGGTTAACAAACAGGATATGATAAATTTATTATATTGATTTATTTTATCCTGTTACTAGTAACATAAGGTTTTTTATTTTATTTTTGTTAGAAATGGACAAATTATGATAACAAATATCAAATCCGCTCATCCAAATATAATTTTATATTCTCCTCTTCCAAACTTGCTAAGGAGAGTCAATTCTTTCATTAGGCATTCGTCAGCCACCACCGATGACCATGACCATGGGTACTCTGGTTGTGTAAAAGTAAAAGTTTTATATTAGAAAAAAATATTTATCTTTTTAAAATACAATTTTTTTAGTTAAAATTAATTTTTTTATTTAATACTTAAATTTAAAAAATCTCTCATTTTTTTCATCATAATTTATGTTTCTCTTACCATAAAATATAATAATTTTGACTAAAATTACATAATTTTATATCCTTTAAAAAACTAACATTAATCCCTTCATATTAATATGTAATATGTTAAGATATCATTTATTGAATTTATTAACTTTTTAAATTAACAATGGGACTAAATTAAACATTTAGTAGTATCATTATTTTATTTAATATTTGGGAAAAAAGTATCTAATGTTACTTTAGATAACTTTATCTAATGGTCATCAAAACGACGTCGTTTTAGGTTAAAAAATTTAAAAATTAAAATGATAAAGACAATTATAACCCTGAAATAAACTAAAGTTACAAAAACACCATGATTTTCGCCCCAAAACGACGTCGTTTCGGTGAACATTAGATAAAGTTATCTAAAGTAACTTTAGAAAACACAAACCCTTAATATTTATGGGTTTTATAAGAGTTATGTTGTAGGAAAAGTGATTGTGTAATATCATAGAGATTCGTTTTGTGAGCCTTAATTTTTTATTTATTTTTTTGTTTTAAAAAGTGTGGGCCCCACAAAATGTTGTGAGTGTAGAAAAGTTTGTTGTGTTATGTTAAAGGATAAAACGAAAACCCAATATTTATTAGTGTAAAATTTTATACTATCACTTAATCATATATTATTATAGATGGTATTTATTATAAAGGTATATGTGGGAGTGATGATAACGGAAAAGGTAAAACAAAAATAAATTTGATGTTTTATTTTTCATATATACGTAGTGTACGGAGATTCAATTCGTGCCAGGGAACTGAACAGGTCGAAGTAAAAGTATGTGTTCGATCCTTCTTAGTACCTTCTTTAAGAGAGGTTTAAAGTCTTAATTTCAGAACTCGTCCCGAATCAGACTAGTTGTGAAGCGATAAACTGATTGAAATATTTTCAAAAAAAAGTGTGTGGGACCCATATGAAAAGAAGATAGAGAAAAAAATAGGTCTCACATATTTTTATATGTGTATAGAAAATAAAATTATCTCATATAATATGAAAGACGTTAAACCCAAAAAGTTTTGAATCCTTGTTATTAATTTAGATGAGGGATATTCTCATTACTAAAAATTTTCACTACCAATTTACTACCTATCTAATCACCATTGGATTAGTATTTTTTCTCTCTTCAAAAACCTTTTAGCATTTTTTCTCTTTGATCCAACAGTGATTAGATGGGTAGTAAGTTAGTATTGAAAATTTTTGGTAGTAAGAATATCTTTCTTTATTAATTTATTATAGTTTTGTGTTTTATAGATATTTCAAAATAAAAATAAAAATTGAGAGCAACTTGAATCACGGCAATATAAACCGACACATTTAATTTACCGAACTTAACAGGAAAATGAAAGAAAATGCAGAGACAAACAAGCGGATTCTGATAAACGGATGGAGCGGACAATCTGTGGTTGAAAATTGAAAGGATGTGCGTGATGATATTGATTAACAATACATTTGCGACCATATCCACATCTATTATGTAATGCGAAAGCTACGCATGCTGCCACCAGCTCCGCAAATAATGCTTTTATATTATTTGCACAAGGTTTGTATGCACTTTGCTTTTTCTTTGACCACAAAAAACCCCTATTCTTTTTTTTTTTTGATAACACAAAAAACCCCTATTCTATTACTATTGTTATTGTTGAATTCAAATTATGACTAGCATTTTATTGTAGTACTAATATCAAGTGTGACGAATAGGTATAACAAAGAGTATCGTCATAATATAGATCTGAATCGCCTGTGGAAAAAATTGAATTTGACCAAAAAATACATGTTCGTTTGAATTGGTTGAATAACATTACTTTCAGAATTTTCACTAATCCTTCTCTTTAATTTTCATTTAATATTTTAATATTTAAACTTAGAAATGTGAGGTGTTATATTCACCTCACCTTTTAGAATTTTGTCCGCAAAATTAATTCATACATGTTTGCTAACTCAGGATATAGCCAGATAATCTCATCCTCCCGTTCCCAAGTAGCCTCCTCAGGTGTACTTCCTTCCCACTGAATCTTTAGCATTGGAATAACTTTGCTTCTAAGTCTCTTTTCACTGCGATCGAGGACCTCAATAGGACCTACAGGAGTCTTTAAATTTTCTCTAATCTCAATGTCATCCGGTATCACCACATGTGATTCATCCGGAATATAGCGCCGCAGCTGTGATACATGAAAAACATCGTGCAGATTTGACAATTGTGGGGGCAAGGCAAGTTGATAGGCCACTAACCCTACTCTTTTCATTATCTGATACGACCCAATAAACCGAGGACTCAGCTTCCTCACGCTCAATGCACGTCCAACACCCGTAACTGGAGATAACCGCATAAATACATGATCACCTTCTTCAAATTCAAGCGGTCTGTGTCTATTATCATAATAACTTTTCTGCCGATTCTGTACCTGTTTTAGTTTCTCTCTGATCATTTCAATCTGTGCTGTAGTTTCTTGCACAAAATCCGGCCCAAATCTCTCTTTGTCACCTACCTCAGTCCAACAAGTAGGAGTACGACATCTCCGTCCATACAATGCCTCATACGGTGCCATGCCCAGACTGGAGTGAAAACATTATTATACGAGAATTCCACCAGTGATAAATACTTGTCCCAAGCAGTGCCCTGCTCCAATGTGCAAGCTCTCAGCATATCCTCGAGTGTCTGTATGGTCCTCTCAGTCTGACCATCATTTTGTGGGTGATACGCAGTGCTCAGCCTGAGTTGAGTGCCAAAAACCTGCTGCAAGGCTCCCAAAAAATGAGAAGTAAATTTCGGGTCCCGATCACTAACAATGCTAACCGGTATCCCGTGGAGCCTTACAATCTCCTTTACATATAACTTTGCTAATTTCTCCGTAGAAAAGTCCACTCGCACTGGCAGAAAATGTGCAGACTTCGTAAGCCTGTCCACTATAACCCAAATCGAATCGTGACCAGCCTGAGTTCGAGGCAAACCAACAATAAAATCCATAGAGATGCTCTCTGTAAGAACCTGCATCGTTAATTAAGGTATTTAATTAATTAATTATGCAAAATTAGGAAATGATTCCATAATTGGCCCTAATAATTATTAAGAGGCTTTAATAATTATGGTAAGTGATTAAGAATGCTGAAAGTCGCTTTTCGGAAGAAAAATGCAGATACCGGTTCTGCTAATCAGTATAAATGCGTACCGAAAAAGTATCCCGAAAAATTAAGTAAGTGCATGATAATTACTAGAATAATATGTAGGACTTGTAAAACGAGTTTCGAACTGGTGCTAGAAACCGGTACTGGCTTTGAAAAGCGCGTACCCGAAAGGTGCTCAGAAAAATATAATAAAAATATGATAATTCTTGAAAAAATGTGTAGTTTCAGAATCCAAAGTTTGGGATTAAAATGCTAAGCGTAGCAATTAAAGTTAATACTGTGCGTTTATGTGTTAAATCACTATAAATAGGCACACTTGGCCCTAAACCCTAGGCACTCAGATTTGTCTACGTGACTTGGTGGCTGACTTGCACCTTATACATTGTTCCATTGCTTTCCCTTCCATTTCTTGAGCAAGCTTTCACCTTTGAGGCTTGTTCTTCCATTTAAACACTTGGTGAGGGTGAAGGTTGGTCTTGGGACTGCATTGGGGTGTTGTTTCTGAGTTAGAGAACCTGTGTGAGGGAGTTTGAAGAGTTGTGTTTGCTGTTCTTGAGGGGTGTGACCTTTTGTTGGCATTTTGTTGCTCCAAGATGCCTTCTTGTTGAGTGAAAGACCTACCTTCTTGTTCATTTTCGTGCATCTACCTTGAGTCAGACTTGAGGGGCTGTGTTGAGCTCCAAGAGCATCTCCATTCTGAGTTTTGAGCCTTGGTATGTTGTACCAACCTTTAACTTGAGTTTTAAGGCTTAAAAATGGTACCTTGATGCATCTAATGACTAAAAGATGATAACTTGTTGTTGGGTAATGTTGAACACGCCTAGAAATGCATGTTTAGATGTTTAAAATCGGTAAAAAGGGAACCTTTAAGGGATATCTTCACGAAAATGCAGAAACTGCATTCTGTCGTGAAATATCCGGATATTTGTCGGACAGATATCCGGATATTGGGTATCCGGATATGTGGTTTTGGGATATCCGGATATGTGAATATGTATATCCGGATATTGCATATCCAGATATGGACCGTGAGATATCCGGATATTGCATATCCGGATATGGTCCAGTGGAATATCCGGATATTCTGGGATTTCGCAGAACAGTAGCTGTGCTGTGTGTACAGTAGGCTATTGGGGGTTTGTGGACCCTAGTTTGATGAAGTTGAACTTCTGTATGTATTGGTCTAAGCCAGAATCATGGGATTAAGGGCTTGTGGCTTTGTTAGAAGCTTTAAGACTTGAAAACGTAATGGGAAGATGTTGTCTTTAATTTGTATGCATGTGGTACATGTTTATTGATTTATGTTTGGTCCATATCAGATTGTGATCTGCTGTGATTGGACTTTGAGCTTGTGGCATTGGATAGCTAGCTTAGAGGTAACCTTTCGTGTCCTCGGTTTAGCCATGTTGTGGTTCCACCATGTCCCATGGGGATATGGTATATGCATGCTGTGTTACATGTTTTTGATGTTTTGGAAATGCTGTTGAGCTATTGTATGTTAGTGCCTTGTTGATATGCATGGAGGTGTTCCACCTATACGGTAAGCCTGAGTATGTAGAACATACAAGAGGGTGAGACTGTGGGTGAGGTGCAAGCGGTGTTCCTTGTACTACATGTAGGGAATAGACGTGTTCCTACATTTCTCTGGCCAGTAGATAGTGACTACACACATGCCATAGATATTTGTTGCACTACATAGTTTTGGAACTGATAATGATATAAATGCTTTTAGAACTTATATTGCCCATGTAAGTGAGCTTGGGGTGGAAGATCCTTGGGGACCCCTTGTCTTACTGAGATTTCTAGTTTAGAGATCTCACCCCACGTTTGGGGAATGCTTATTTCAGGGTCAGGTAATGTTGAGACCTCAGGCGGCAGGAGGCCGGAGCTGAGTTAGATTGCTGTTATATTATGCTGCCATGATTGGATGCTGGATTTGCATGCTGTTTATGCTTATAGCTTCAGTTTATGTTTTTGGAGTTTTATATTGAGACTGGTTGTTTACTATGTTTATTTGGTGAGCACGGGGATTGTCCATGACACATAGTATTGTTATGTCTTGATTATGTCTTGAGTCTTTTGGAGTTGTAATAATGTATCAGGATATTGTCCGGATTACTTGATGTAATGCCGTGATTTAGATACACACTTTATCTATATATTGAGGTATTTCAGTAGATGTCTTATTGCAATTTACATACAGGCGATATTTTATGAAATTGATTAAGTAATCAAGTTGGTAATTGATAATGACGTCATAATTGAAAAGAAAAAGAATATTCCGCATTTTTAATTAAGCACCGCTTAATACGATGTAATGTTAATATTCCGGGTATACACGGGGTGTTACATTTTATGGTATCAGAGCAACGGTTCAAGGGAAAAGCCTGTATGTATTACAATGATTAGGATGTTTGGTTGTGTCTGTTTTGTGTGTTTGCTCCGTCGAGTATTATTATGATAATGCATATGTGACCACATTGCGTGGGCCTGATCAACTCATAATTTGTGTAACTTGTGCAGGATCATGGTAAGACCCGGGAGAAACCGCAAGACTTCGGAGGATCGGCCCGATCCTGTCCTGACTGCATTGGCTGAGATGCAGGAGGCCACTAGATTGGCCAACGTGGCAATGATGGACAACGTTAGAGAGGCGAACCGGAAAGCCACAGAGGATGTTCGTGAAGCAAACAGGAGGACCACTGAGGATGTCCTTGAGGCGAACCGGATGGCAAACATGACCATGATGCGAGTTATGTTGGAGGAGATGAGGGCTGGTCCTGCTGATGGTCAGTTCCCTCCGCCACCACCGCCGCCGCCTCCACCTAGTGTTAAGGTTGATACCCTGAGTCACATTGGTAGTGCTACTCATGTCACTGGGGTGATGGATGTAACACCCCTATATATCCGACAATGTTATCATAATATCGTATTAAGTTGCGCTTAATTAAAATGCGGAATTACTTTTTCTTTTCAATTATGATGCCATTAACATTACCAACTTGCTTAAAAATCAATTAATAAAACATCGCCTGTATGTAATTGCAATAAAACAGCTAACTGAAATACCTCATAACATAGATAATATAATTGTGGCTCTAGTCACGGAACTACAACAATGTAGACCGGACCATCTAACAGTTTATACAACTCCAAACTACAAGTACTAACATAAAGTGTCATGGACAATCCCCATGCTCACTCAAATAAGGCAACATGCCCAACATCAGTCTCAACAACAACATATCATAAATAGCGGAAAACATAAACAGCATCCAAATCCAGTCATGCTAACATAAAGCAGTAAAACATAATCAGCTAAGCTCCGGCCTCCTGCCGCCTGAGGCATCAATACCCATACTACCTGATCCTGAAATAAGCATTCCCCAAACGTGGGGTAAGATCTCTAATCTAGAAATCTCAGTAAGTCAGTGAGTCCTCAAGGATCTTCCACCCCAAGCTCACTTACATGTGCAATATAAGTTCAAAAGCAGTTTATCATTTATCATTTCCAAAACAATGCAATGCAGCAGATAATCATGCCATGTGTGTCAATACTAATCTACTGGCCAGAGACAGTGCAGGTATACGTCTATCACCTACACACCGTGCAAGTACCACTTGCATTCACCCCGGTACACCGTCTTGTATGGCGCTACATACTCAGGCTTCCCGTCAAGATGAAACAACACATGCATATTAAAAGCCATTACATGTAAAGTTCAATCAACATATCAAATATCCAAAAGCATGTACACAGCATGCATAAACCATACCCCCATGGGACATGGTGGAACCACAACATGGCTAAACCGAGGACACGAAAGCTTACCTTGCAAGCTAACTCCAAAAGCCAAGAGTCCACAGCTCAAAGTCCAAACACAGCAGATTCACAATCTGTTATGGACCAACAATACATCAACAACATGCACCACAAGCATACAATATTAAGACAACGCCTTTTCATTACGTTTTCAAGTCTTAAAGCTTCTAACAAAGCCACAAGCCCTTAATCCCATGATTCTGGCTTAGTCCATTAAATACAGAAGTTCAACTTCATCAATCTAGGGTCCACAAACCCCCAATAGCCTACTGTACACACAACACAGCTACTGTTCTACGAAATCCCAGAATATCCGGATATTCCTCGGGACCACCGGATATGCAATATCCGGATATCCAGAATCCCATATCCGGATATCTATTATCCAGATATCCCAAAACCCCATATCCGAATACACATATCCGGATATCATATCCGGATATCCCATATCCGGATATTCCACGGGCCGATATCCGGATATTTCACGACAGAATGCAGTTTCTGCATTTTCGTGAAGATATCCTTCCAAGGTTGGGTTTTTACCGATTTTAAAAACACCTAAACATGCATTTCTAGGTGTGTTCAACATTACCCCACAACAAGTTATCATCTTTTGACCTTAACATGCATCAAGCTTTCATTTTTAAGCATTAAACTCAAGATCAAAGGTTGGTATACATACCAAAGGCTTAAAACAGAGAAGGAGATGCTCTTGGAGCTCAACACAGCCCCTCAAGTCTGACTCAAGAAAGATGCACGAAAATGGCTTCACAAGGGTTGGTTCTTCTCACCAGAGGTCACCACTTGGACCTCCAAAATGCCATAACTATGGCTTTCAGCAACCACACCACCCAAAACCAGCACTCTCACCCACACACAGAGGATGGAAACTCAGAATACACCCTCACACTTCCTCACCATGCATGTTCTTATGTGTAAACAAGCTCAAAAAGGGAAGAAATCAAGTAAAGGTGCCAACTTGAGTTCAAAAATGGTGAAAGGAGGCAATGGAACAGTAAACCACCCTCAGCCCACCAAGTGCCTCACGTAGGAATTCTGGTATGCCTAGGGTTATGTGCTAAAATGCATATATATAGCCACTTAGCCATAAAACACACAGTATTAACTTTAATTGCTACGCTTAGTATTTTAATCCCAAACTTTGGATTATGAAACTACATAATTTTCTAAGATTTATCATATTTTTCTTATAATTTTCTGAGCACTTTTTCGGTACGCGCTTTTCCAAGCCAGTACCGGTTTCCAGCACCAGTTCTCATTATCTGGACTTGAAACTCGTTTTACAAGTCCTACATATTATTCTAGTAATTATCATGCACTTACATTAATTTTTCGGGATACTTTTTCGGCACGCATTTATACCGACTAGCAGAACCGGTATCTGCACTTTTCTTCCGAAAAGCGACTTTCAGCATTATTACTCACTAACTATAATTATTAAAGCCTCATAATAATTATTAGAGTCAATTATAGAATTATTTCCTATTTTCTCGTAATTTATTAATTAAATACCTTAATTAACGGTGCGGGTTCTTACATTCACCCCACCTTTTTAGGATTTTGACCTCAAAATCAGAAACATACCTGGTCGAAACTCGGGGTACTGCCGGAGAAGCTCGTCCTCACGCTCCCAAGTACACTCCTCAGGAGTCCTTCCGGTCCACTGCACCTTGACCATCAGAATGATCTTGCTCCTCAGCTGCTTCTCGCCACGATCGAGAATCTTTAGTGGTCCTACGGGAGTCTTTAAGTTCTCCCGAACTTCCACATCATCCGGTTGCACCACATGCGAAGGATCTGCTATGTACCTCCGAAGCTGAGACACGTGAAACACGTCGTGGATGTTGGCCAGGTTCGGAGGCAAGGCAAGCCGGTAGGCAACAGGTCCTACTCTACCAAGAATCTGGTATGGCCCAATAAACCGCGGACTCAGGTTCCTCACTCCGAGTGCCCGTCCAACACCGGTGACAGGTGAAAGTCTCACAAACACGTGCTCACCCTCACTGAACTCCAGTGGTCGATGCTTGACATCGTAGTAGCTCTTCTGACGATTATGCGCTTGCTTCAGCTTTTCCCTGATCATCTGGATCTGTTAGGGTGGTATCTTGGACAAAATCCAAGCCAAACAACTCACGAACCCCAACCTCCGACCAGCAGGTAGGTGTACGACACCTCCTACTGTAGAGCGCCTCGTAGGGTGCCATGCCCAGACTAGCATGGAAACTGTTGTTATACGAAAACTCTACCAATGGAAGGTACCTATCCCATGCCGAGCCCTGCTCCAACGTGCTAGCCCGCAACATGTCCTCCAAGGTCTGGATAGTCCGCTCAGTCTGTCCATCAGTCTGAGGGTGATAGGCGGTACTCAATCTCAACTGCGTACCAAAAGCCCCCTGCAGCGCCTCCCAGAACCGAGATGTGAACTTCGGGTCCCTATCACTGATGATACTCACGGGCACCCCGTGAAGCCTCACAATCTCGCGAACATACAATCTGGCCAACTGCTCTGTAGTGAAGCTCACCTTCACTGGAAGAAAATGGGCAGACTTCGTCAGTCTGTCCACAATGACCCATATCGAGTCACAGCCAACCTGAGTCTTCGGCAAACCCACAACGAAGTCCATGGAAATGCTCTCCCATTTCCACTCCGGAATCTCAAGAGGTTGAAGTTTACCAGACGGCTTCTGGTGTTCAATCTTCACCTTCTGGCAAACCAAACACTTGGACACAAAGATAGTAACATCTTTCTTCATGCCCGGCCACCAGAAGTTCTTCTTCAAGTCTTGATACATCTTAGTAGCACCAGGGTGGATAGAAAACTGACTCTTATGGCCTTCTGCCATAATCTCTTCTGTCAACGGACCTCGAGGAACCACAATCCTCCGCTGGAACAAAAGCAATCCATCATTATTCCAAGACACACCGTCCTGGTTCTTCACATAATCCAGACACTCTCTCTGAACTTGTGCCTCTTTAATCTTTTCTAACAGCTCGTTGACGCTGATGCTTCCAACCCGAGAAGTATGCTCGCACACGGAGCGGTCACTGCCAAGTGGCAGAACTTCTCAACCACATCGAAGTTACCAAGTAGCAAACTGGATGAACTACTGGATTTCTGACTCAAAGCATCGGCTACTGCTTGGTCGAACCGAGAGTTGCTCGGGAATATTTCTTTCAGAGAGCAAGAGTGTAGAGTAGTAATCAGGATTGCCAACAGGAGCAATCTACTCTGACTAAGAGCAACCCTCTTCAACTATACGCAAGCGTACGTGTCAAGCAATATAGGGTATTATAGCCCCAGATTTATCGTCCTCAGGGAGCAGTTGTGAAGTAAGAAGCGCTAAAGGAAACTTAATTTGTAAAATGGAGCAATAAAAGAAATCATTATTCTCAGCTAAGCTTCACAAAGAGAAATCTCTGGGCAGCTAGTTAAACAATGTTAACCATTCTGAACCAGATGAGAGCATTGAATGACTTAGCATGGTCATCGAATAAAATGGCATCAATTGAAGTAACTTTAAGAGCAGTCAACGAAATGAAAGTAAGAGCATCAGCTAGTAAAACACAGTTCAGTTATCGTGAGGAAAAGGTTGTGATAGGAATTGAGTTAAGATTAATTTTAGAAAGAAAAAGATCAAGTAGGTGTTACGGGTTCCATGTTTTCATCCCTTTGGTTAACCCTGCCTGGTAGCATATTTTACAAGTGGATTTTGCTCCTTCCCTTGTTTTGCTATAGGTAAGCAGAGGGTAAGGCCTTACTCTCCACGTTACTCCATAGTACTTGGAGTTATATGCAAGGAAACCATGCTGCCTTCTCAAAAGAGCATGGATTCACATGGCAGTGCTCCCCATTCCAGGTGTTTATCCCTCCTTTCTTCAGGCTAAACTACCCCAAGATTTTGAGAATGCTCCACACGCCTTTGTCAGTGTTTCATCAACCGAGTGGTCCCGGGATGAGGTTGCCAGCCCAAAGGGTTTCACAAAATCAATAAATTAAACCAAAGAGCAACTCAAAATTCATTTATAAAATATGTGTTCCTTACAAAGCTATCCTAAGATAAAAGGGATTACTTCTATGGAACCCTCACCTACTTAGAGGAAGTTAGCTCCTAGTGAGCATTTTTAAAAAGAAATAAGAAAACAAAGAGACAACCAGTCCTAGGATGGGTGCTGATCCTCCTCTTTATGAGGATTGCTTGTTCCTTTTATAGGGTTCTTCATTTGATCTCCATTGTTCCTTTCATCAAGGGTCGTGCTTTGTCTAAATCCTCTCCAATGGTAGCTTTGCTTCTTGCCAGCTTGACCTTAAATGGAAGTGGTCCCCCTTGCTTTTGGCTCCCTTTGTGAGTAGGAGTATCGGATTCAGGGCAGCACCTCCACCTTATCTGTTGTAGCTGACGTGGCGGCTCCCCATTGCTCATCTTCTTTGCTTTCATACTGTAGCAGAGGCAGCACCTCCACCTTCTCTGCTGTAGCTGACGTGGCGGCTCCCCATTGCTTCCTTTGACTGCTGTTGTACTATAGCAGACTTCTTTTTCCTTTCTGTGCAACACTCCTTCTTCTCTCTTCATTTTGTGGTTCCTTTTGATGGGCCTTAGGTGTCCTGAACAAAGCAAACTAACCCAATAGTCATATGTGAAAAAGATAATGTTAAATTTGCTCCAGGTCTACCTTAATTCCCACTTTCGGCATTGCTTTGGTCCACTATTCAAAACAGTTGCTCTATATGAAAAGAAGAAGGTTGAAAGGAGTGATTTATAACCAAAACATGGGTTTTGTGGAACAATTTACACTTAATGGGCCTCAACTCTTGAGGACTATTAACACCCCAAAACTAGATATTACTCGTCCCGAGTAATCCTTCACAACCAACAGTTTTCTTGTGGCAGGGTAATGCTCCTTGAGATTATCGATGAAGAGTTAACTTAACTCCTTCCATTGCTTCATTAGAGCACTCATCTGACTTGTGAGTTTCACCAGCTTCATTGTGTGTGTGAACTCTTCCACTCTTTTAGTCAGTTTCCCACAGAGTTGCTTCCAGATTGAACTTTTTGGCTTGATTTCTTCTCTTACTTTCTAGCTCCCTTCTCTATTTCTTTCTTTTCAGGTCTTTTAACTGGAAGTCAATTACCCTTGTCTTTGCATAGGGCTGACCTTCAACAGCATGCTCTTTGAGCGGCTCTTGCTCTCACCTTGATGACTTGAGCTCTTTGAGCGAAATTTTTGGAGCAGAGGAGCTGACCCTTTTTTTTTTAAAACAGGGGCAGAGTAATTTACTTAAACAGCCTGAAGTTCTTTCTTTGGTAACTCAATAAGTCCACTGAATAACAGAGTGTCCGATTTTTGGAGTGCTGCTTTTTGTGCATGGTGTTGCTCCAAATCAGAGTGATGCCCTATGTTGTTTTGTTAGAAACTGAAAACTCTTTAGGGCATCTCAAGGAGCAGAATCCTGGGCAAAAAGAATCATTGAGTAGATCAGGACACTTAGGACGGTAAACTTAGCAAAAATTAAAAACAATATTTAAAAAATAAAAATAAAACAGGGTGGCGAATCCCTGGTACACCACAGAAGTCATTTATCTAAGAGCAAAGTCAGTAACATTCCACCACAAAACTTTCAGGCATTCATTCCAACAGATTTAAACAAGTTAAAAAGGATAGGGAACAAATGAACCTGGGGTCACCATAGCGACCCTTAATGCTCTCCAGTTTCTTGTCTTGCTCCGCTAAACGGAGCATTTGTTATTGCTTCTGGAGGGAAGACATTTGGAAACGGTGGATATGGAGTTTGTCCCTTGAATTTTTCTCCCCAGTTACTGGCAAAGATTTGATCCCGAGCTCGGTAGTACAATCGGAGTTGAATTTCCTCCTCTTTGATTTTCATCAATTCATCTTTCAAGAGTCCGATCTCCTCCTTCCAGTCTTTCCTGCTTTTTTCGTGGGCTTGCTCCCTTTCTTCCATTTTCTTGTTCATCATCTCTACTGCTTTCATCAGGTCTTTTACCGTGTTTTGCAAGGTTGAAGATCCCTCTCCTTCCTCAATCCTTTTTTTCTGCGGCAGTGGTCCAACATTTTTTATCTGGTCAAGTTCATTCTGCAGGGCCATCTTTTCTTTGTTGATGAGCAAGCTGGCTTCTTTCAGAGATTGCAGCTCCCTTCCAATTGTGTCTTCTAAGGCTTGCACTTGAGTGGCTAGAAGGTCTGCTCCGAGACCAAACATAGTTTGACATTGAGTCATGTCAGTTGTCTCGACTAGGAACTGCCTTCGTCCACCCCTTGCAGGAGCTTTCTTAAAGGGAAGTTTTTCCCTTCTTGGAGTTTTCTGAGGTTCTTCCTTCACATTCCCCGAAACTTCAGCTTCCTCTTCTTCCTCCTTTCCTTCTTTTTCTTCTTTCTCTTCTTTTTCTTCTTCCTCCTCACTTTCCAATCCTTCATTGTCTCTGATTCTTTTTATCGTGGACTGATCAATGTCCGACCCTTCTGGAATGATTTCATCCAAAATCGGGATGTTGGCCTTTAAACCAGCCCTCTTGCACATTTCAGTGACCAGACAAGGGAAAAAGAAGGGGGAGTTTCTTGGTGCATTTGCCACCAGTTGTTTGTAAACAATCCTCCCAACATCAAACTTCTTCTTAGTTAAGATGCAGAAGACCAGCACTGCTCTTTCCCAGTTCACTCTAGAGTCATTGCTCACGGGAATCAGACGGGAGTTAATAAAATGCATCAATACCTTTGCTTCGAATTTGAGTTGCTTCCTAGGGATGGATTCCTTAGTTCCCCAGGTTCCTCCCTCTGAGCCTATTTCTTGGAGCACTTCTCCAGTTACGGCCTCATCCCCTCGGCCAGCACAGTATCTATCGAACTCATCTTGTTCGGCAGGAACTAAAGCAGTGTTGTATGCTTCGTTGATTTCTTCAGGGGAGAAGTCTACTTTCACGCCTCTGATGAGGAGTTTTGGAAGATCTTCTTTCTTCATTCCCTCCAAGAATGCAGTCACGAACTCAGTGCGAGCTCTTGAGGGAGGCTCAATGAACAGTTCCCAGTCCAGTTCTGCTATATCCTCGGTCAGCCATCGGTCGAGATCTCTGTGTTTGGAGCTACTGAGGACTATGCCCCGTTCTGGTATGACTGTACGGTCGACTGTGGTTTGCTCAGGTTTGAGCTTTTTCCCTGTTCGGGTCCTCTTCTTGGAGATAGAAGCAACAGGTATAATGGCCTTTGGACGTGTCATGGTGTAATGTTCTGAGTAGGAGGGATGGAGTGGGGAGTAAAGGTTGGATTTTTGTGGGTTGAAGGAGAAAAGATTATGAGAATGAAATAGTAGTTCTGTGTTTATAAAGGAAGGAAGGGGAGGATGGGAAGGTTAAAACGCTCTGTATGTTGGTGATCGTGGCTTTGCTGAGTGGCGGATATGGGGTGGAAGAGCGTCTGCTGCACATAAATGCCTGGGGGAAAGCAAATGTCCTCTGCTCTGACGGTTTCTTCTTTTTGAAACTGCTACTCTCGCTTAATTGGAGGGATGTGACAGCACGACGTGGAGCTATTATCCTTCCGTTGCTTCCGCCACTCGGTTTTCTCTCTCTTTTTTCGCATGCGGCCCATTGCAGGCCCTTGGGTTAAAAGGGGCAAGTGGATCAGCCCAATTTGAACTTGGTTTCTCATTGGGGGATCAAATTCTAAGTGTTGGTTGCTCCTTGCTTTTGGGATCAAGTTGCTCAAGAGCAACCCCAAAACTAGCTTCCTGCAATGGTTAGCACATTAATTTTCTCAAACAAAGACAATAATAATAAAAAGAACGACGTGGAAATAAATTTGGGGTTTCTCCCAGTAGCGCTTCGTTTATAGTCTTAGCTCGACTTGTTGCTCCTTGAGTCAGACTTCAGTTGGGTCATCGAGATGAGAAGTTAGTTTCTCATGCTCCTTGATCCCTCTATTATACTTCTTGAGTCTGTGTCCATTTACCCTGAGCGTTGCTCCAGATGTTTCATGAGCAATGGCAAATGCTCCATTGGGAAGTGCTTCAATGATTGCATAAGGTTCCTCCCATCTTGATTTCAACTTTCTAGGAAACAGTTTCAATCTGGATCGATACAGCAGCACTTTGTCTCCAACTTCTAACTCTCTCTTGATAAGCTTTTTATCGTGCAACTTTTTCATCTGCTCCTTGTAGAGGTTGGCGTTTGCATATGCCTTGCTCCGGAATTCTTCCAGTTCAACCAACTGGAGCAACCTCTTTTCCCCAGCCATTCTGGAATCCATGTTTAGCAATGTGATGGCCCAGAATGCTTTATGTTGAAGTTCCAGAGGCAAGTGACACGCTTTTCCAAACACTAACTTATAGGGGGAGCAGCCAATGGGCGTTCGATAAGCTGTTCGATACGCCCATAGGGAATCATCCAATTTGTTGGATCAATCTTTTCTATCTGGGTTTACGACCTTTTCCAGGATTTTTTTTATCTCTCTGTTGGACACCTCTACCTGCCCGCTGGTCTGTGGGTGGTAAGGGGTGGCAATTTTATGCTGCACTCCATATTTCTTCAGGAGCAATTGGAATTGTTTGTTCACGAAGTGTGTACCCCCATCGCTGATAATTGCTCTAGGGGTTCCAAATCGAGTGAAAATATTCTTTTTGATGAACTTCAGCACTTTCCTGGCATCATTAGTGGGGGTAGCAACAGCTTCTACCCATTTCGACACATAGTCAACTGCAACAAGTATATACTTGTTTCCAAAGGAAGGTGGGAAATGCCCCATGAAATCAATGCCCCATACATCGAACAATTCAACCTCCATTATTGGAACAAGGGGCATTTCATGCTTTCTTGTAATGTTCCCTGTTCTCTGGCACCTGTCACATTTTTTAACAAAAACATTAGCATCTTTATACAAGGAGGGCCAATATAAACCTGACTGCAGCACTTTAGCTGCTGTTCTTGCTCCAGCAAAGTGTCCTCCATAAGGGGAATTGTGGCATTGCTCCAGTATTTTCTGTTGTTCTCCTTCAGGGATACACCTTTGAAGTAATTGGTCAGAACACCTTTTGTAGAGCAAAGGGTCGTCCCAGAAATACTGCTTAGCTTCATGATGGAACCTCTTTCTCCCTTGGTGATTCAAGTGGTATGGCTCAATTCCGGCAGCCAGGTATTTTGCAATATCTGCAAACCAAGGAGCTTGTTTTTCAGCGATCATTAGAAGCTGCTCATCAGGGAATGTCTCCTTGATATGATCTCCTTCTCTGGGCTTGCTCTCTTTAATCGAGATAGGTGGTCAACCACCTTGTTATCACTTCCTCTCTGGTCCTTGATCTCAAGGTCAAATTCTTGGAGCAATAGTACCCATCTAATTAGTCTTGGCTTTGCATCCTTCTTAGCAAAGATTTGCTTGATTGCTGAATGATCAGTGAAGACTGTGACTTTGGAACATATTAGATATGAACGAAACTTGTCACATGCAAATACAACTGCCAGCATCTCCTTCTCCGTCACTGTGTAGTTGGCTTGTGCCGGAGTAAGAGTTCTACTAGCGTAGTAAACAGTTATGAAGACTTTGTCTTTTCGCTGCCCAAGAACTACTCCCAAGCCGAAGTCGCTGGCGTCACACATTAGTTCAAAAGGAAGACTCCAATCTGGGCTTTGAATGATGGGTGCGGACACCAGCCTCGACTTGAGCTCCAGGAAGGCTGTCAAACATTTTTCATCAAAATTGAACTTCCTGTCTTGCTCCAGAAGTTCACAAAGTGGTTTGGCGATTTTGGAGAAGTCTTTAATGAAACGTCTGTAGAACCCAGCATGTCCCAAGAAGCTTCTGATCCCTTTTACGGTGGTAGGGGGAGGTAGCTTCTCAATTGCTTCCACCTTAGCCTTGTCCACCTCGAGGCCCTTGCTTGAGATTTTGTGTCCTAGCACAATGCCTTCTCTTACCATGAAGTGGCATTTTTCCCAATTCAGCACCAAATTGCTCTTGACACATCTTTTCAATACCTGTTCAAGGTTATTGAGGCAAGTAGGAAAAGAGCAACCAATGACGGAAAAATCATCCATGAAAATTTCTACTGCTTCTCCTACCAAATCAGTAAACAAAGCAAACATGCATCTCTGAAAAGTTGCAGGGGCATTACATAGCCCAAAAGGCATTCTTCTGAATGCAAACGTCCCAAAGGGGCACGTAAAAGTGGTTTTGTGCTGGTCTTCAGGAGCAACCGGGATTTGGTTGTATCCCGAATACCCATCTAAGAAACAAAAGAATTCTTTCCCAGCTAGATGATCCAGCATTTGGTCAATAAAAGGAAGGGGGAAATGATCCTTTCGGGTAGCATTATTTAATTTCCTGTAGTCTTGACAAATCCTCCACCCAGTTATTTTTTTGGTGGCTATTAACTCTTGTTTGTCATTTTCAACTACAGTAATGCCACCCTTTTTTGGAACGCATTGCACAGGAGCAACCCATTTACTATCTGAGATGGGATAAATTATACCTGCATCAAGCCATTTGATGATTTCTTTTCTTACCACCTCCTTCATATTGGGATTCAGCCTCCTTTGATTCTCCACAGATGAGCTGTCAGGGTCTTGGAGCAAAATCTTGTGCATGCAAATTGTTGGGCTAATTCCTTTTATGTCAGCCATGGTCCAGCCGATTGCTCCTTTGTAATCTTTGAGCTTTTGTGTGAGTTGAAGTTCCTGTTCATGGGTTAGCAAAGAAGAAATAATCACAGGGAGAGTGTTGTCTTTACCCAAATAAGTATATTTCAGGTGTTCAGGTAAGGGTTTTAACTCCAAGGTAGGTGGTTGCTCTACTGAAGACAATTTTGGTCTTTGCTCTTGCTCTGATCGATTTAAGGATTCAAAGACCCTTTCTTTTCTTCCTGGGGTTGGTGGAAACTGATGGATGCAAGGTATTCTTCCAGCTCCTCAAAGTCCTTAATGCCTATCTCTGGCTGCAAATGCTCCTGCTGTTCTTCTCGTATGACCGAGTCAAGGATTGAAATGCTAGAGCATTCCTCAGTGTTATCTTCATCAAACCTTATTGCTTTCATGACATTAAACTTCACTTCTTCTCCGTTTACACTCATAGAAAGTTCACCCTTTCTGACATTTATGATAGCATCACCGGTAGCCAGAAATGGTCTGCCCAAAATTATTGGAACTTCTTGATCTGCTTCAAAATCTAAGATGATGAAGTCAGCTGGTAGAATGAACTTGTCTACTTGGACAAGGACATTCTCAATTTTTCCTTCTGGCTTGGCTATAGATCGGTCTGCAAGTTGAAGAGTGACTGTGGTTGGTCTTGCTGCTCCTATGTCAAGCTGCTTGAATATGGAAGCTGGCATTAGATTTACACTTGAGCCCAGATCACAAAGTGCCCGACCAAGATAGTTCTTCCCAACTGTACACGGGATGGTGAATATACCAGTATCCTTTAGTTTGGGAGGAATTTTAGTCAGGTACTTGCACGATTGTTGAGTGAGGGCTACGGTCTCAAACTCTTCGATCTTTCTTCTTTTTGACAAAATGTCCTTCATGAATTTTGCATATGAAGGCATTTGCTCCAGAGCTTCTACTAGAGGGATATTTATGTGAAGTTGTTTCATCAAGTCAAGAAACTGGCTAAACTGTTTATCCTCGTGTTGCTTTTTCAACCTCTGTGGAAAAGGAGGCTCGATCGGTTCACTCCTTCTCTTGCATTGGGGAACATAAGTTGGAACTGAAACTGGTTCACTGACTTTTGTTGCTCCAAGTTCTGCTACAGGTGTTGCGTCATCCGGTTTGATTTCAGCAGACTCATTGCTTTGGACCTTCTCTTCTGGTCCTGTCTGAGCTTCAAGGTGTGAAGGGTCAGTGGCTTCTTCAACTTCCTTTCCTATGGGCTGTTTTGCTGGTTCGCGCTTTCGAGGTCGTGCCACTAAGTCTGGGGATGGTAAGGTTTTTCCATCTCGCAGGCTTATAGCATTACAATGCTCCTGGTTATCTTGAGACGGCTTTTCTGTATCACTAGGGAGTGTCCCTGGTTGCCTCTGTTTGAGTGCTCCAGCTAGCTGACCAATTTGGGTTCTAGGTTTCGCATGGCTGCGCTGTTCTGATTCATGTACTCCTTGACAGAAGTCTCAAAGGATTGGGACTTCCCTTCACCCTTATCCCAGTTTTGTTGGTTCTGCCTGGGATACGGGGGTCAGTTCTGGTAGTTTCCTTCACTACCTCCAGCATTATTCTGATTCCTCCAGCCTCGGTTATTGTTCCCTTGATGGTTGTCATTGCTCTTGTTGTTGTTGTCATACCCTCCTGCATAGCACACAGCAGCTAGATTGTTACAGTCTTCATATTCATGAGGACCTCCATAAGTGGGGCAACTCTGACTTGATTGAGTCAAAAGAAGTTGCTCAGTTGTTTTTTTCTGTTCCATGGGCTTCCAGTTTTTTATAGTGTTCTGGAGCGAAGCCATTTGTGCAGAAAGAGCATCAGCTGAGCTTAGCTCAAGAACTCCTGCTTTCTTAGGAGCACTGTGTCGTGTGGAAGGCCATGAAATATGTTTTTTTGAAAGTTTTTCCAACAACTGGTAGGTTTCTGGATAAGTAAAATCCAAAAGATCTCCCCCTGCGGCTGCATCAACAGTTGCTTTCAATGGTGGGGTTAAACCATGATAAAACGTGTGAATGATGCCCCAATCAGAAACTCCATGATTCGGGCAGATTCGTATCAACTCTTTAAAGCGTTCCCACGCTTCATACAGACTTTCTCCATCATACATTTGAAAAGAAGCTATATCAGCCCTCACTTGGGCTTGTTTTTCTTGGGAAAAAAATCGGGTAACAAACTGTTCCGCCAATTGCTCCCAACTGGTGATGGAGTTTGGGGGAAATGTTCTCCTCCATTCTTTGGCTTTTCCAGCTAAGGAAAATGGAAAAAGCCGCATCCGCATGTTTTCTTCCGAAATACCATGAACTTTGAAATTGTCAACTATCTCAGTGAAATTGTCCAAATGACTGTGAGGGTCTTCCATGGGTAGTCTATGGAACTGATCAGCGTTCATAATCATTTGGAACATTGCAGGTTTTATTTCAAAGTTCGGGATATTCAGAGGAGGGGGAACATATCCTCGTTCTGGACCATTTCTGAAGGGAGCAGCCATATCATTCAATGATGGCCCTCTTCCTCCATTCGGTCCTTGTTCAGGCTCATGATTATGATTTCCATTGTTATCATTGTTTACAACCTCCTCCATTGTACTGTTTTTCAACCTTTGAACTCTTCTTCTATTTCTGAAGGTTCTCTCGGGTTCTGGATCAAAAAGTACTATTTCCAGTCCAAGTTCTGTAGGTTCTGTGCTCATACAAATGGAGGAGGTTTATTAAAACAAAAAGACTGCGATTAAACAGCAAAAATGTTTCCTTAAAAACGCCCTTTCTTGCCAAATGATCCCCGGAAACGGCGCCAATTGCTTGGTCGAGAGTTGCTCGGTAATATTTCTTTCGAGAGAGCAAGAGTGTAGAGTAGTAATCAGGATTGCCAACAGGAGCAATCTACTCTGACTAAAGAGGAATATTTCAAGCAATATAGGGTATTATAGCCCCAGATTTATCGTCCTCAGGGAGCAGTTGTGAAGTAAGAAGCGCTAAAGGAAACTTAATTTGTAAAATGGAGCAATAAAAGAAATCACTATTCTCAGCTAAGCTTCACAAAGAGCAATCTCTGGGCAGCTAGCAATGTTAACCATTCTGAACCTTGCTCTTTCCCTTGTTTTGCTATAGGTAAGCAGAGGGTAAGGCCTTACAGCGATGATTTTGATAGGATCTGGAGTTATATGCAAGGAAACCATGCTGCCTTCTCAAAAAGAAGGATTATTCACACGGCCATGTTCCCCCATTCCAGGCGTTTATCCCTCCTTTCTTCAGGCTAAACTACCCCAAGATTTTGAGAATGCTCCACGCCTTTGTCAGTGTTTCATCAACCGAGTAGCTCCCTATGAGGTTGCAGTTGGAAAGGGTTTCACAAATCAACAAATTAAACCAAAGAGCAACTCAAAATTCATTTATAAAATATTGTGTTCCTTACAAAGCTATCCTAAGACAAAGTGGGGATTATACAAAGACCAACCGAACCAAGTACAACA
>NW_026896636.1:0-24347 GCF_033153095.1 Gastrolobium bilobum
AATGAAGAAAAATATTTATATAACGAACAAAAAGAAAGGGGATGAAATTACATATTACCCACTAAATGCGGGAGGACATTGTATGTGTGAGGAATTTTATCACTTGGAATAATTAAGGTTTACATCTATATTGCAAATAAATCCAATTCTTAATTCAAAACTGGATATATAATAGTAGACTTATTTGTCTCGAAAAAGTATCTTAACAAAAATCGGATGTTCGCCATCGCCGTCGCCGCCATGCTCTATGGATCTTGGGTTGCCGCCACTGAGGGAATCAAAGCTACCATTACACCCTAAACACTCCCAACACAACTTCCAACTCCAAGTCCACAAGATCTCCATGAACACTCGTTCTTCCCACTTACGACCCTCCTCCCTCCGATCTAATTGTCTCATCTTGGTTTCTCAACATTGGCTCCGTCACTCTTCGACACTGTATCCATTGACATTTCATCACTCACTCTCTTCTTCTCTATTGATCAATGTTTGTGCTTACATGAACTCCAAAACTATAGAATCAGCCTCAAACTTAAAAAACAACATAAAGAGGCAACAAAAGCTATGATTGGATCCTTGGAAATAAAATTGAATCAGTTAAAAAATACATCCAATGATTTGAATCAATTGAAGAAAAACTTCGAAGGAACGGAGACATTTTAAAACATCATGTTTCAATAGTCATGTCAACAATTCAGAAGTCACATATTCTTCTTGATATCGCTGACATGACCACTGAAACATATGTTGTACAATATCCCCATTTCTCTGAATAGCTAACATTGATTTTCTCTTTTTAAGTGATTCAATTTGATAGCCAAGAATGCACGACGGCTTTATTCCTCTCCATTTGGTTTTCAAAGTTTTAAACATAATCGATAGCATTGGAGGTCATACTTGCACAAACTTTGATAAATAGAGGAGTGAGAAAAAATGAGATTGAGGGGACAAGAAAAAAGGGAAATTTGAAGCATTATTTATTGAGAAAATGAAAGAAAAGAAACATAAAATATGAAGGAAAACGATAGTATCTAATCGAACTTACAAGAAATTGTAAGCGGAGAAATAAAATAAAAGAAAAAATTAGAAGAAACACAAGAAATTCAGCTAAAAAAGGGAGAAAATCATGAGCACAAAACCTCTTTTAGAGCTCGCATATCATCTTACAAAGATGATTTCTCATTTCTCTAAAAAGTGCTTTGCAACTAAGGGTCTTGCACATTATATATGGTGCCGTGCATTGTAAAACAATAAAATAATAATGGAATAAGATTTTCATAATCAAGAAATTAAGCATTCTTTAGGTAAATGATTTAATACGAATTAATGAAATATTAAGTAATTTACTAAATTAAATCAAATGAAATAATTTACTAAATTATGGCAACAGACAAAATTTAAATGGGTTTCGATTGAATCAATCAAACGTGTAGAGGACTAGTGTTTAACGAATGGAATTTATGATAGTCGAAATATATATATATATATATATATATATATATATATATATATATATATTTGGTAACATTGTTAGTCGAAATATTAAGTTCTTCAAATGGGAAGATATGTTATTGAGGATGAACTCATTTTATATATTAGATTAGATTTTATTTTATTTTTATAGTAGTTAAATCTCTTCATATTTTCTTCCTTAAAAAGCGCCACATATTATTTTTAAATATATTCTTTTTAGATTTTCTACTTAAATAGTTTTGTTCTTGTATTTTATATCCCTTAAAAATTTAAATAGTAATTAATGACATATATCTCAAGAAATTATTGCAGCGAAATCTCTTAATCTATTCTTCCTTAAAAAAGGCCACATATTATTTTTAAAGATATTACTTTAGATTTTCTACTTAAATAAATCCTATATTTATATTCTTTAAAATTTTAAATATTTTTAATTTATATTGATTATAGCTTACCTAAATTTAAAAAGAAAAGTACAATACGAATACTTGTTAGTATTAATTAATGGCAAATATATCAACCAATTATGGCATCATTTAATATAAAATGTTATTCAGTATTTTAGGAAATTCTATATAATAAATATATTTTTTTTTTTTGATAACATATAATAAATATTTTCGATGATGGCGTAATCGACTCTATAATTAATTGTTTTTACTGATAATAAAGAAATTATTTAATGCATTTTAAAATATGAAATCGTGTAGGATTATTTGAGTGTATATAACTATAACTATAGGTAACGACATGATCCAATCATTTATTTATTTTTAATAATTTATAAAATAAATAAACTTTTTTTTACCTATTCAAACAAATATATAATCAGATGTACGAAAATGAAATAACTCAGGAGTATATTAATTTTGATATATTATTAACTTAATTTTATTAATTTACACGTTACTTAATGAATTTGACCATGTTAATAATTAAATAAAATAACAAATTCATTACATAAACTGAAAACTCATCATTGTATGTAGGCGTAAAAAGTTTTGATGTTAATAGTGCATTAAAATTGTTAGTATATTTAAGGGTGATGAGTCTTTCATTGGTGGGTAATGCGTTAAGTGAAGTGCTAATATAAGTAGAAGAACCCATGAACCCAATGCCTTGAGGTTTTAGGTTGAGACATGATATCGGACCCACTTGATATAGTGGTATAGCCTTACCCCATTAGAGGTGGTCCCCTACGACAGGCTCCCCCTAGACCGGCCTGACAGTGGTATCAGAGCCGGTTGGGCTCTGGCTAGCCAGGTGTTTAGTTAGTAGGCAGGTGGAGTACTTAAAACCTCGGTGCTTAGTTGAGGGAAAGCTCATCAAGGTGGACCAGCTCTCATCTCCTCCAACATGGCCCTCATCAAGGTCATGTTCGCCAACCGATTTGCCTCAAGAGCATCCTCTGTGGCCTTCTGGTTCGCTTCTCTAGCAGCGTCCAACATTGCCACGTTGGCCAATGTAGTGGCCTTCTGCATCTCAGCCAATGCAGTTAGGATTGGATCGAGTTGATCCTCAGCAGTCTCACGTGTTGTCCTGGATCCTACCATGACTCTGCACAAGTTACACAAAATATGAGTTGATCAGGCCCACGCAATGTGATCACATATGCATCATCATAATAACAACCAACGGAGCAAACACACAAGACAGACACAACCAAACATCTTAATCATTGCAATACATACAGGCTTTACCCTTGAACCGTTGCTCTGATACCATAAAATGTAACACCCCGTATATATCCGGTAGTGTTATCATACATCGTATTAAGCTATGCTTAATTAAAAATGCGAAATATTATTTTTCTTTTCAATTATGACGTCATTATCAATTACCAACTTGATTACTTAATCAATTTCATAAAATATCGCCTGAATATAAATTGCAATAAGAAATCTACTGAAATACCTCAATATATAAATAAAGTGAGTATCTAAATCACAGATCTACATCACGTAGTCCGGAAAATATCCTGATACATTAATACAACCCTAAAATAAAACAAGACATAACCAAGTCTATGTGGCATGGACAATCCCCATGCTCACCAAATCAACAACGTGTCAACAAGATAATCGTAACATAAAATGTAGCTCAAAGCATAAAACAACATGCATATCCAGCATCCAACAAGTCAGCATATAATATCATCAATATCTAACTCAGCTCCGGCCTCCTGCCGCCTGAGGTCTCAACATTACCTGACCCAGAAATAAGCATTCCCCAAACGTGGGGTGAGATCTCTAAACCAGAAATCTCAGTAAGACAAGGGGTCCTCAAGGATCTTCCACCCAAGCTCACTTACATGTGCAATATAAGTTCTAAAAGCATTTATATCAATATAAGTTCCAAAACTATGCAGTGCAACAGATATTCATGCCATGTGTGTTTATCACTATCTACTGGCCAGAGAAATGCAGGAATACGTCTATTACCCAAAGATAGTACAAGGAACACCGCTTGCACCTCACCCACAGCCTCACCATATTGTATGTACTACATACTCAGGCTTACCGTATAGGTGGAACACCACATGCATATCATAAAGGCACTAGCATATAACAGCTCAACAACATTTCCAAAACATCAAAAGCATGTAACACAACATGCATATAACCATACCCCCATGGGACATGGTGGAACCACAACATGGCTAAACCGAGGACACGAAAGCTTACCTTGCAAGCTCACTATCCAAGCCAAGAGTCCTCACAGCTCAAGTCCAACACACAGCAGATCACAATCTGATATGTACCAATAATAAATCAATGAACATGCACCACAAGCATATAATATTAAGACCACGCCTTCTCATTACGTTTTACGTCTTAAAAGTCCACACAGTTCAAGTCCAACACACAACAGATCACAATATGATTAGGACCAGCAAGCATATCAACATTCATAGCTCAAAAGCATAAACATAAAGACTACGTTTTCCTTTTACGTTTTACGTCTTAAGGCTTCTCACAAGCCATAAGCCCTTAATGACTTGAGTCTGACTTAGTTTGATAATTACAGAAGTTCAACTTCATCACTATAGGGTCCACAAACCCCCAATGGCCTACTGTATGAACAGTGCAGCTACTGTTCTTCGAAATCCCAGAATATCTGAATATTTGTCGGGGGCATATCCAGATATCAATATCCGGATATTCGTCGGGGGCATATCCGGATATCAATATCCGGATATTCAGATCCCCATATCCGGATATCAATATCCGAATATTCACAACGAAATATCCGGATATTTCGCGACAGAACCCAGATTCTGCATTTCGCGAAAATCCAAACCAAATGTTCCCTTTTTAACACTTCCAGAAGCTTAAACATGCATCTTAAGGTCCATTTAGGTTCATACTCAGATTACTTACTTGCTTAACTTATTAAACATTCCAAGACATCAACTTTAACCCATTAAAATCAAGATCAAAGGTTAGGCTACTCACCCAAAGCTCAACCAGCCAACAAAAAGTGCTCTTGGAGCTCACAAGACAACTCCAAGGTTCTGACTTCTACAAGAAATGAAAATGACACACCACCAAGGTTCTCTCTTAACAAAGGTTGCTCCTTGAAGCCTCACAAGCAAAGAACAAAGCCCTTCAACACTCAAACCAACAAGGTCAGCCCCCAAACTCAAAACTCAGAAGTTGCACAACCAGAAAAAGGCCACCTCTCACCCTCACAAGGATCACTCACACAATGCACAACTTTTTAGATGAAAGAAAAAGAATCAAAGGTGATTACTTGGTCAAGGAATGAAGAAGAAAGCCAAAGGGACACTATTCTGGCCAGCCTCCACAAAAACTCACGTAGGAAAATATGATTCTAGGGTTGTGTGCCAATCATGAGGGTATATATAGGCAACTTAAGCATTAAACACACAGTATTAACTTTAATTGCCACGCTTAGCATTTTAATCCCAAATTTGGATTCTTAACCTGCTCAATTTTACAAGAATTATCATATTTTTCTTATAATCTTTGGAGCACCTTTCCAGTACACGCTTTTCATAGCCAGTACCAGTTTCTGGCACAGTTCTCATTATTTTAACTTGAAACTCGTTTTACAAGTCCTACATATTATTCTAGTAATTATCATGCACTTATTACAATTTTCCAGGATACTTTTTTGGTACGCATTTATACCGACTAGCAGAACCAGTATCTGAAATTCTTCCGAAAAGCGACTTTCAGCATTCTTAATCACTTATCATAATTACTATAGCCTCTTAATAATTATTAGGTTCAATTATGGAATCATTTCCTAATTTAACATAATTAATTACTTAATTTCCTTAATTAACGGTGCGGGTTCTTACATTAAGTGAAGTGTTAATATAAGTGGAAGAACCCATGAACCCAATGCCTTGAGATTTTAGGTTGAGACATGGTATCGGACCCACTTGATATAGTGGTATAGCCTTACCCCATTAGAGGTGGTCCCCTGCCACAGGCTCCCCCTAGACCGGCCTGACAGTGGTATCAGAGCCGGTTGGGCTCTGGCTAGCCAGGTGTTTAGTTAGTAGGCAGGTGGAGTACTTAAAACCTCGGTGCTTAGTTGAGGCAAAGTATACTAATGTTGGGTTTCACTCTTAAGGGGGAAATTTTTGGTAAATTCAAGTGTGATGAGTCTCACATTAGTTAGTAATTGGTTAAGTGAAGTGTATATAAGTGGAAGGACCCATGTGAAAGAAAATAAGAGTAATTAAGATTGTAAAAGAAAATGCAGTCAGGATTCACTTCACCTCTGATCCTCCCTTATATTCCTAAATTGAATTTTATAACTAACTAATTTATTAGCTCAGACAATTCATTATTTCCCTATTAAATAGTTGAACCCTAATGTCTTAGTGATTTCAACTCTTTAACCCAATTAGAATCCTAGTGTCCTAGTAATTCCTCTTGAGTTAAGCATTAAGCAAATGAATCTAAAAGTTCGCAATCTATGTAAGCCTATGTCTACATCGTACACAAGTTGTTTTTCTACCTTTGTCAAGAATAAAACCCCAATATTTTTATTGTGAGCTCTAACCCTCAAAACCCTAAAATAGAAGGATCAACTCTATAAAGGATGTGGTAAAATTAACACAGGCAGAATAAAACTAAATAAATTAAACTAATTATAAAAAAAATTTAAAAATTAAAAAAGGATTCACATTGGGTTTGTGATCCCAACTAGAAAAAGAAATTAGCCAGACATATCTTACTCTAAAAAATTAAAATAGTAAGAATAATTCATAAAAAAAAAAGAAAAGAAAAAGATGAAGAAGAAAGAACAATGGTCTTCAATCTTCAAGTTCTCTGGAATCCTGATCTCCAGCATGAGTCTCTTCCTCTTAATATTGTTGCCTCTGTCGAATTGTGTCTTTGTGTTTCCAAGAGATGCCTTTTTATAGGGATGAAATCATATCTTTTAATTTTCCATAATATCTTCAAAGGAATTTTTACTAGAATCTCCTATCATATATTTGATCCAATCCTTCAAATCTTCCCTTTTTTATTTAATGGAAACTTCCTTAAAAATATTCAAACAAAGATTTGATAAGATCTTGAATGATTCAGAAATCCAAAGCAACCCTACTTGATCTCTCTAATTTATCTCTTTATTTAGCTGAAATTTACTGCAAAATATAAGAAATATTATGAGAATATTATTGAAAATAAAATAACAATTTAATTATAATTCTCATAACTTTTAATTACTTTTAAATCAATTTTATGCTAATATTGATCCTTAATACATAGTAAATTGAAGACTCATCAGCACTAAACATGAGCACTTAAAGAAATCAAAAAGAAGAAAAAGAAGAAAATTCCATCTTCAAAGATTGTATCATTACAATCAGAGAAAGAAAAAAGAAATAACCCATTTACTCACTCAAAAAAGGGAAAAGGTGAAAAAATGTGAAAATACCCACATACCCTTAAATGTCACAGGATCCATACCTTAAACAAGTTAAAAACATTCGAAGCTCACACATACAAGGAAGAAGTCGCCCATTCTCACACGTTTGAAGCTGATTTGAGCTGGAGTAAGGAAACCTATTGGATTAACATGAAAAGGAAAGAGTATTTTCAGCCCTTGGATGGAGAAAGAAGAGCAAGGGTTATTGGGTTGTTTTCATATCTATAAATAGAAGATATTTTGTAGAAGGTGATTAGCCCTAAAGAGAGAAAATGGATATATATGATTTTTTTTTGAAATGCTCTTCCTCATTCCTCTTTAGAAATGTTTTGAAATTCTCTTTTTTTATTTGTTCTTGTAACATCCCGTGTATACCCGGTTTGTTAACATGTCATCGTATTAAGCCACGCTTAATTTAAAAATGCGGAATATATTTTTCTTTTCAATTATGATGCCATTATACTTAGCCAAGTTGATTACTTAATCATTTTCATAAAAACATCGTCTGTATATAAATTGCAAAGACAGCTAACTGAAATACCTCAATATATAAATAAAGTGAGCATCTATGTCACATGACTACAACACGTAGCCTAGAAAATATCCTGATACATTATTACAACTCATAACTAAAAACAAGACATCGTCAATCAATGTGGCATGGACAAACCCCATGCTCACCAAATAAGACAACAAAGCCCAACAACAGTCTCAACAGAAACATCATAATAATAACTGAAGCTAAATGCATAAAAGCAACAGGCATATCCAGCATCCAACATGTTAGCAATTAACAACAATATCTAACTCAGCTCTGGCCTCCTGCCACTAGAGGTCTCAACCCCTGGGTTACCTTAACCTGAAATAAGCGTCCCCAAATGTGGGGTGAGATCTCTAAACAAGAAATCTCAGTAAGACAAGGGGTCCTCAAGGATCTTCCACCCTAAGCTCACTTACATGTGCAATATAAGTTCAAAAGCAGTAATTCCAATATAAGTTCCAAAACTATGCAGTGCAACAGATATTCATGCCATGTGTGTCAATACTATTCTACTGGCCAGAGAAATGCAGGAATACGTCTATTACCTACAGTTAGTACAAGGAACATCGCTTGCACCTCACCCACAGCCTCACCCTATTGTATGTACCACATACTTAGGCTTACCGTATAGGCGGAACACCACATGCATATCATAAAGGCACTTCCATATAACAGCTCAACAGCATTTCACAAATCAATATATCATGAAAACAACATCATGCATACGAACATACCCCCAAGGGACATGGTGGAACCAACAATGGCTAAACCGAGGATACGAAAGCTTACCTTGCAAGCTAGCTATCCAAGCCAAGAGTCTGCACAAACTCAAAGTTCAAACACTGTAGAGTCACAATCTGTTTTAGACCAACAATTATATCAACATTCATATTATAATATTTACAATGTTAAACTAGACATCTTGAGGTTTCCAACGATATACTTTATGTCTCAATCGGAGTTGTATAACTCCGGTTATGTTTTACGCAAGGTGACTGCTGTAAACGGAATTTCCAGCAACCAAAATGCGACTTAAAATTGACACTTCGATCAAACCACTGCTCCAATGGCTACTAAATTTTATATAGTTGTAGCCCTATGTGTTAGATTCATATAGGTCCAAACCTCACTCAATTTGGAGCTCTGTAGCTAGAGATATCGCAATTTTACTAAACTAGGTCGTTGCTGTCATATTTGCACTAGGTAATCGATTACCATACAGGGGGTAATCAATTACCCTTCATGGTAATCGATTACCACTCAAAGGTAATCGATTACCACCTGTGCAGAAACACAAAAATGCATATTTTTCTGCATAATTCGAGACCCCAAAGCTTCCTCAAGCTCCCAAGTTCGGTTTTTCCTCAAAACAGATATTCCAAAGTATTAAACATGCATAGATTAACCATTTTCAACTTGATTAATCAAAGTTCCCTCTTTTAGTGACTTAACAAGCTATTTTCATGAAATTTCAAAGGGAAAGTTCAAGGTATACCTATGCAGGTTCAAACTCAGCAGAAAAGTAGGCTCTTGGAGCTCTCCAAACTGACCCAAAACTCAGGTTCAACAAAGCCACGAAAATGTATCACAAGGTTCGACCTTTCTCCATTAAAATGGCACCATGAAGCTCAAAAGTTCCAAGAAGATGATCCCTCACACCAAACTCAGAAATACAGCCCTAAAACCACACCAAAACAGAACCAAAACTCAGCAAACAGGGACCTTTCACTCACACAAGCCTTGCTCTCACTCACCTAAACCACTTTCATGAAGGAACTATGAACAAAGGTGGTCCCTTTGGTGGAGTTTGTGAAGAAGAAGGCTATGGACTGGAAGGAGAAGGGTGGAAGCTGATGAGTGATCAGTTTTCTTCACGTAGGCAGCCAAAATTATGGCCTAGGGTTTAGTGCCAAGCCTATTTATAGGCTCACTTAAGCTTAGTCGCACAATATTAGCATTAATAGTTACGCTTATCGTTTTAATCTCAAACTTCATATTCTGAACCTAGCCATTTTTCTAGGATTTTTCATATTTTTGTTTTAATATTTCGCAACACTTTTCCGGTACGCGTTTTGACACTGACAGTATTAGTTCAGGCATCAATTCTCATTATTTTGACCTGAAACTTGTTTTACAAGTCCTATATAATATTCTAGGAATATTCATGCACTTATTATAATTTTCTGGGATACTTCATCGGTACGCATTTATACCGAGTAGCAAAACCGATATCTGCACTTTTCGTCAGAAAAGCGACTTTCAGCATTATTAATCACTTACCATAATTATTTAAGCCTCATAATAATTATTAGGGTCAATTATAGAATTATTTCCTAATTTTACATAATTAATTAATTAATTTCCTTAATTAACGGTGCAGGTTCTTACAGTTCTGGACTTAAACATGCTTCTTACCATAAGCTAAGCACTTTTGTGGTTGGAGAATACAAGTACCAAAGCTATGTTATAGATCTTTGTTTCTAGAATTGTTGCAATTTGATTTATTTGTCCAAATTTTGTTTTAAATGTGATACTTACAATTGACATTGTGTATTCACATTTTAAGATATGTTGGTTGGAAAACATCATTTTTTGATTTGGAATTGAAAATTTTGTGGTTGATTTACGCTCTTGCATTTATTTTCCATCATGTTCAAGAATGAGTTGCAACACACACTTACTTTAAAGTTTTGGAACTTTGAACCAAGGATTTCTAGAATCAAAACTTGCATAGAAATGTGTAAGGTAGGATTCTAAATGATCATAAAAAGATACATATGAATCTGGACTTAAAATATTGAAAATTGGATTAATAGATCAATGTTGGATGTGATGAAATACAAAGATGTTATAACATCAGTGGAGGGAACATGATTTCCAACCAACCTTCACTTATTAGACTTTTTGTCTCTAAAATAGTGTTTGACATATTTCTCTAATCTCTGTTCCTATTTTAAAAAAGGGGAATATTTATGTCAAGTAAGAGGGCATTAAACTTTTTTCCTACACAAACAGATTTTTGTGGGTCCTACCATAAAAGAAAAATAAAAAACAAAAAAATTGTTTGCACGCTTTTTGATGAGTCAGTAGGAAATTTGTTACCCATCCTGTTACTTGACATATACATTTCCCTTTGAAAAATCAAAAATATTTAATATTCAATGCACTTTACTTTACAACATTTAATATTCCAAAGTTTGATGAATTGTTCCTATTTTTCATTCTTTGTACATAGAATAAACTTCTTGAACCCTAAATTCCTACAAGTTTCTCAGTGGGACTCAAGTGATGTATATATTGCTTGAGATAGTTTTTATTTCCCTTTTTGCTATTGAACCATTATGCTAACAATCCATATTTTATTATATGAATGAATTACAATTTTCATATCAATCTCAAGAACAAATTATAACTCAAATATACTATCAACATAAATATGCCTAATTACCTTTAAATGTCTTCACTTTTGGTGCACTAAATAACAATTGTTTTTACACCACTAGTAGCAAGGAAAGAGTTAATCTCGTTCAAATAAGAACCAAGCAAAGCACATTATAACTTTATTGAGAATTGAGTTTAATAATTTTGGCATTGTCAATTCTTAATTACGAAATCAAACATTAAAACTATTTCCAAAACATTAAAAATTTAAACTCACAAACACTATGTTCTATGACATTTATCGTAATATTTTTTTTCATGTTTTGAATAATGTTTTATGTTTTGACAACATATAATCGACCTATAATATTTGAAGCAACAAAATGAAGCAAAATATTTATATAACGAACAAAAAGAAAGGGGATGAAATTACATATTACCGACTAAATGCGGGAGGACATTGTATGTGTGAGGAATTTTATCACTTGAAATAATTAAGGTTTACATCTATATTGCAAATAAATCCAAGTCTTAATTCAAAACTGGATAGATAATAATAGACTTATTTGTCTCGAAAAAGTATCTTAACAAAAATCGGATGTTCGCCATCGCTGACGCCGCCATGCTCTATGGATCTAGGGTTGTCGCGACTGAGGGAATCAAAGCTACCATTACACCCTAAACACTTCCAACGCAACTTCCAACTCCAAGTCCACAAGATCTCCAAGAACACTCGTTCTTCTCACTTACGACCCTCCTCCCTTCGATCTTGTCTCATCTTGGTTTCTCAACATTGGCTCTGTCACTCTTCGACACTGTATCCATTGACATTTCATCACTCACTCTCTTCTTCTCTATTGATCAATGTTTGTGCTTAAATGAACTCCAAAACTATAGAATCAACCTCAAACTTAAAAAACAACATAAAGAGGCAACAAAAGCTATGATTGGATCCTTGGAAATAAAATTGAATCAGTTAAAAAATACATCCAATGATTTGAATCAATTGAAGAAAAACTTCGAAGGAACGGAGACATTTTAAAACATCATGTTTCAATAGTCATGTCAACAATTTAGAAGTCACATATTCTTCTTGATATCGCTGACATGACCACTGAAACATATGTTGTACAATATCCCCATTTCTCTGAATAGCTCACATTGATTTTCTCTTTTTAAGTGATTCAATTTGATAGCCAAGAATGCACGACATCTTTATTCCTCTCCATTTGGTTTTCAAAGTTTTAAACATAATCGATAGCATTGGAGGTCATACATGCACAAACTTTGATAAATAGAGGAGTGAGAAAAAATGAGATTGAGGGGACAAGAAAAAAGGGAAATTTGAAGCATTATTTATTGAGAAAATGAAAGAAAAGAAACATAAAATATGAAGGAAAACGATAGTATCTAATCGAACTTACAAGAAATTGTAAGAGGAGAAATAAAATAAAAGAAAAAATGTAGAAGAAACACAAGAAATTCAGCTAAAAAAGGGAGAAAATCATGAGCACAAAACCTCTTTTAGAGCTCCCATATCATTTTACAAAGATGATTTCTCATTTCTCTAAAAAGTGCTTTGCAACTAAGGGTCTTGCACATTATATATGGTGCCGTGCATTGTAAAACAATAAAATAATAATGGAATAAGATTTTCATAATCAAGAAATTCAGCATTCTTTAGGTAAATGATTTAATACGAATTAATGAAATATTAAGTAATTTACTAAATTAAATCAAATGAAATAATTTACTAAATTATGGCAACAGACAAAATTTAAATGGGTTTCGATTGAATCAATCAAACGTGTAGAGGACTAGTGTTTAACGAATGGAATTAATGATAGTCGAGATATATATATATATATATATATATATATATATATATATATATATATATATATATATATATATATATATATATTTGGTAACATTGTTAGTCGAAATATTAAGTTCTTCATATGGGAAGATGTGTTATTGAGGATGAACTCATTTTATATATTAGATTAGATTTTATTTTATTTTTATAGTAGTTAAATCTCTTCATATTTTCTTCCTTAAAAAGCGCCACATATTATTTTTAAATATATTCTTTTTAGATTTTCTACTTAAATAGTTTTGTTCTTGTATTTTATATCCCTTAAAAATTTAAATAGTAATTAATGACATATATCTCAAGAAATTATTGCAGCGAAATCTCTTAATCTATTCTTCCTTAAAAAAGGCCACATATTATTTTTAAAGATATTACTTTAGATTTTCTACTTAAATAAATCCTATATTTTATATTCTTTAAAATTTTAAATATTTTTAATTTATATTGATTATAGCTTACCTAAATTTAAAAAGGAAATTACAATACGAATATTTGTTAGTATTAATTAATGGCAAATATATCAACCAAATATGGCATCATTTAATATAAAATGTTATGCAGTATTTTAGGACATTATATGTGTGAGGAATTTTATCGGTTGGAATAATTAAGGTTTACATCTATATTGCAAATAAATCCAAGTCTTAATTCAAAATTGGACATATAATAATAGACTTATTTGTCTCGAAAAAGTATCTTAACAAAAATTGGATGTTCGCCATCGTCGTCGCCGCCATGCTGTATGGATCTAGGGTTGTCTCCACTCAGGGAATCAAAGCTACCATTACACCCTAAACACTCCCAACACAACTTCCAACTCCAAGTCCACAAGATCTCCAAGAACACTCATTCTTCCCACTTACGACACTCCTCCCTCCGATCTTGTCTCATCTTGGTTTCTCATCATTGGCTCAATCACTCTTCGACACTGTATCCATTGACATTTCATCACTCACTCTCTTCTTCTCTATTGATCAATGTTTGTGCTTACATGAACTCCAAAACTATAGAATCAGCCTCATACTTAAAAAACAACATAAAGAGGTGTAACATTCTGAGAGTTGACGAGGGCGGGGAGTGATCGCCAGTGCGCAAGGGCACGGACAAGGAGCGGCTCCTGGCAGGCTTCCAGCGGCGGGGGTACATGAATGAATCGAATAACACCGGAAAGATAGGGATTCCAGAGATTGTGCTGGTATAGGACAGCACATCTGATGATAGCTTATAAGAATTAATTGGTACTACCTATACTAACAAGATGCATCTTCTTTTCGGTAGCCCGGATCGGAAGAACTCCACAGTTAAGCGTGCTTGACTAAGAGCAATTCAGAGATTGGTGACCTCCTGGGAAGTTTTCCCGGGAAGTGTGCGAGTGAGGACAAAGCACACTGTAACAGCCCGTTGTACACCGGTATTGTTAACATTAATTATGATATTAAGCGCAGTTACAATCACAGCAATTCATTTATAAAAATACGAGTAAACTTTTTTCGTTTATTACGCGAGCATTTAAAACAATAATACAGCGTAATAAATAAAAGCTGTGACCGTAACTGTAAACTCTTTGCGGAATAATCACTTAAACTCTCTATATATCATAAAATACTTCCCTCAACTCACTAAGGGGTTCCCATAAACCCACGTAGCTAAAACCTAACTTTTACGTTTTCTACCAATCCGAACATGGTTCAGTCTTTTAATTTTTGCGGACAAACCACATTCTACAAGCCTCTCATCTTTTAGTATGTTATTCTAGACTTAATTAAATTTCTAGGAAGCTATCACACGAGACATAAAGTTCTCGTTTTCTCCGGATATCGCCGTTTGAAGTTGGACAAGCAAATCTGCCAGCCAACCTCAAACCGGCTCCAAACAGCCTTTACTCAATCAATTATTCTGGAAATTTCACTCAACCAATTGCTCTCAAAATTTTATACAGTAAACTAAACACCTCAAGCTTCATTTTGACATAGTATACACCTAATTTGACCAAGAAACGAAGTAGGAATACATATCCCAAACTCGCCCCAGAACAGCCACAAGTGTAGTGGCCAAAAGAGCAGTTTGTGCTCTCTGCCTTCTACAGGCCGACGTGAAACCCAGAAAATTCCCAAATTTTTACACAAGATAGAGGACATCACAAGCTTTAAACGGCATATGGCACGTCTCTATCGAACCTCTGTGGAGGGAGATAGACTCTCCCAAAGTTCACCTAAATTCTCCAATTTCTAAAAATTTCACCAGAGTTTCCTTTGTTTTTCCAATAAATCCCATATTTGCAAATGTGTTCTCTAACCTCAATTTGTACCTAATAATCATTGGGTGGCACACAAGGACCAGTAATGCCTTGGTGCTCTTACAACCCTTCACAGTTTATATACAATTTAATTATTATGCATAATTCATGCTTACTTTCTCAAGTTAATCAATTTCAATCACAATATTCATTTGCATGCTTCTTGCAACATAAAACATAAATCAATTCTAGAATAGGCTTATTGCCCTTTCATCATATACATATACTTCCGTATTACATCAAGTCTTCATATACAATTTACAACTCCTCCAAATGACATATTACAAATTACAACCCATAACTTTCAAATAAAACATAATAATTAACCACTAAACTTAGCCAAAAGAGACATGAACAAAATGACAATATGAATGGTCCTATCTGAACATAGTGTTCATGTCCTAAGTCTAGCCTAGGCCTAATGGCCACCAAAATGTAAAATAAGCTGAATCGTCATGCTCAACCTACAGACTTCTTGCCCGCCGCCCCGATAACGTTGCTACCACCTGAAATAAAGTCCCCAAAGCGGGGTGAGATGTACTGATATATCTCAGTAACCCAGAGGTTTTGGAGAATACTCCACCCCATGGCTCACTTCGATGCATATAAACAGTATAACATAACATCTGAAAATGGGATAAAGCAAGGGATTTAGTGAAGTAGGGAAACATAGGGAAACAAAATACGACGAAGCTGGGATGGTCAATGCCAAAGCCACGCAACGTCCAGCCTATTGGCCTCAGCATATAGCCTACGGGTTTCAAACCAAGGAGTGTTCCCAGAACATCAACCAAGGCACCCTCCATCCATATCCACCCGAGACTTCCTAGTGTGCTGCTCTACTGATCACACATCAGGACCGTAGGTCAACTGAAACTCCCTCACGGAGACCTATCTAGTGGAAGTCCGTAACGCCCGAAGGCAACTGTCTACTGGCCAGAGACTCGGTACATCCAATGTACCGCTAACATAAAGAAATACATGAACATGTTATACTACATTATCCACATACACCTCCAACCACCACCCTCAACGGGCATGGTGGAGCACACACGGGGATCAAACCCCAGTACCAAGGGATTACCTGAATAATCTCCTCTTCCACAGCTCCAATGCAATACGTTCCCGAGCTAGGTATAAACAGAAATGACTACACATAGGACATTCCCAATTCAATTTCCATTCACCAAATACATGCAAGTTATCAAACATACATGCATGGTTCAATAGTACTTACCGCAATTCCTTTGGTCCGGGACCAAGGGCAACCCACTGAGCTGGCGGTTCAGGGTTCAATTTCGCGGGAGGCAACCTATAATGATCATACACGAATCATCAATACAAGGTGAATCCACCAAAATCACAAAACATCAAAGTCGTCCCCCACCAAGGTGAGGTTCGGCCAACATAGTGTTAATTTCCAAAATATTTTCCAAAATATTTTCCTAAATATTCTTTTTATTTTTCTGTAGTGTAAGAACCCGCACCGTTAATTAAGGAAGTTGATTAATTAATTATGAGAAATTAGGAAATAATTCCATAATCGAACCTAATAATTATGAGAAGGCTTAAATAATTATGGTAAGTGATTGATAATGCTGAAAGTTGATTTTCTGACGAAAAGTGCAGATACCGGTTCTGCTACTCGGTATAAATGCGTACCGATGAAGGATCCTAGAAAATTATAATAAGTATGGGAATATTCCTAGAATAATATATAGGACTGTGATTTCGAGTTTCAAGTTAAAATAATGAGAACTGGTGCCAGAACTGATACTGGCTATGTAAAAGCGCGTACCGGAAAGGTGCTGCGAAAAATAAAATAAAAATATGATAAATCTTAGAAAAATGAGTAGGTACAGAATCCTAAGTTTGGGATAAAAATGTTAAGCGTAACTATTAGCATTAATACAATGCGATTAAAATTAAATAGTCTATATAAGGACCCTTGCACATTAACCTAGGCTGATACTCAGCCATTTGAACGTGAGTTTTTGTGCCTTAGGCTGCTGACTCCTTCGCCACTTGGTCCTAAGGCTTTCTTCCTCCATTTCTCACCAAAGACACCACCTTTAGTCATTGTTTATTCTCTAAATCAACATAACTTGGTGTGAGCAACCTTGAGTGGGTGAGAGGCCTTTGTTGCTGTGCCTTGGTCACTGCTTTTGGGAGGTATAGGGGGTGACTTCTTTATGGGGAAGAAGGAGCCATTGTCATAGCATTTTACGCTTCAAGGTGTTACCTTTGAATAGAAAGGACCAACCTTTGGTGTGCCATTTTCATTTGCCTTCAAGTCAGAACTGTAGAGACAGTGTCGTGGGCTCCAAGAGCCATTGTTGCTCTGTTTTAAGCTTGGGGTAAGCTTCATCACCCTTGATCATGAGTTTTATGGTTAAAGCTTGAGTCTTGGCCTGTAATAAGTTAAAATAAAGTAACCAACATGAACATGAACCTGAAAGTCTATAAAAATGCATGCTTTAATGTTGGAATGGGTTAAAAACCCAACCTTTGGAGTGATATCTCGCGAAATGCAGAAACTGCATTCTGTCGTGAAATATCCGGATATGATATTCGGATATTGGTATCCGGATATGGGGTCTGTTGGTATCCGAATATGGATATCCGGATATACATATCCGGGTGTGATATCCGGATATGTCCCCGACAAATATCCAGATATTCTGGGTTTCCGAGAACAGTAGCGGTACTGTTCATACAAAATGCAATTTTGGGTTAGTGGACCCATGATTGGCTTATGTGGACTTCTGTAATAATTAATCTAAGTCAGAATCAAAGTGATTAAGCACTTATGGCTTTGTGAGAAGCCTAAAGACATGAAACGTAAAGGAAAAGCGTTGTCTTTATGTCATATGCTTGTAGAGTATGAATTTTGATATGATTGCTGGTCCAAAACATATTGTGATTCTGTTGTGTTTGGGCTTTGAGCTTGTGTGGACTCTTGGCTTGGATAGCTAGCTTGCAAGGTAAGCTTTCGTGTCCTCGGTTTAGCCACTTGTATGACGGTAAGCCTGAGTATGTGGCGTCATACAAGACGGTGACACAGTGGGTGGGAGCAAGTGGCGTCTTGCACTAGTGTGGGTAATAGACGTATTCCTGCATTTCTATGGCCAATAGATTAGTTATAACACACATGACATGATTATCTGCTGCATTGCACTGGATTTGAAACTTATATTGTTAAACTGCTTTTGAAATTATATTGCACATGTAAGTGAGCTTGGGGTGGAAGATCCTTGAGGACCTCTTGTCTTACTAAGATTTCTGTTTAGAGATCTCGCCCCACGGCGCTTATTTCAGGTTCAGGTAACCCAGGGGTTGAGACCTCTAGTGGTAGGAGGCCAGAGCTTAGCTGATATTGCTGTTTATATGATAATATGTTTGGATGTTGGATTATATCTGCTGATGATATGCTATTAGCTTGTTATTATTATGTTGCTGTTGTTGAGACTATGTTTGGCTTTGTTGCCTTATTTGGTGAGCATGGGAATTGTCCATGCCACATTGATTGACTGTCTTAGTTTAGATTTGAGCTATAATAATGTATCAGGATTATGTCTGGGCTACTCGTGGGAACGATCTTTACTCATCATTTTATTACTTGTTTGACTAGTACACTTGCTCAATCCACAACAAGTTTTTGGCGCCGTTGCCGGGGATTTGTTCTTCAACATTGACAGACACCATTAGTGTTTGAGATTGAATCTTTTATTTTCAGCATTTTATATTTTTGTATGAATTTTTGTTCCATTTTAATTCTGGTGTATGCGAGGTATTATTGATTCCAATTCTTTATTGTTTGACCCATAATTAGAAAGAACAATTAGAAGAAACAGGAGGTCAGCCAGAAGAAGACAGTTACAGGAAATGGGTGAACTAAGTACTACAGTACAAGAAGAGATTATGGTAGAAAATCATGTGCAACCACCACAGAGGCACTGGGAGATTACATGACTCCCGTTGTCATTCCATACTCATTCACTGAAGGATGATGCCAGGAGATGGTTGCAATCTTTACCACAAGGAAGTATTACAACTTGGGATGATCTGCAGACCAAGTTCTTGGCAAGATTCTTTTCAGCATCCAAGAGGACAAAGTTGAAGGATGAGATCACAGGATTCAAGCAAAAAGAGTCAGAGTCTATCTGTAAGGCCTGGGAGAGGTTCAAGACACTTTTGAGGAAATGTCCACAACATGGTATAGAAGTGTGGAATCAAGCAGGAATATTCCTCCAAGGGTTGACAACCAACACCAGGACATTGGTGAATGCCACAGCTGGTGGTTCATTGACAACCAAGACCCCTCAGGAAGCCCTTGACAACTTTGAGTCCCTAGCATCTCAGGAGTTTGACTACGCTCCGGTGAATGACAGAAGAACAGGAATTATTAAGCTTGATGGCTGTGATGCTTTGTTAGCCAAGAACGATCAGATGCAACAAGTGCAGAAACAACAACAGCAACAACTGGATGCTCTACCAAGCAGCTTTCTTCTCAGAAGGTTGCTTCTGTGGACACTAATTCTGTGTGTGCCATTTATGGGAAAAGCCATGTTACAGATGATTGTGATTATGGAGGATCTACTGATCAAGCAGAAGTAAATGGAGTATGGTATGACCATAACAACCAGAGGAACCATAACAACCAGGGGCGAAATGTTTATGTTCCCCCATGGAAGAATAAGAATCAACATCCAGGGTTCATTTACAGTTTCAATCATCAGTTGAATCCTCCACTGCATCCTCCTCCAACACACTCATCACAACAAGGTGATACTACTGCATGGGAGAAAACTTTTGCCTAGTTATCAAAGTCTACTAAAGATTATATTCAGGGGCCAAATTCTTTCAGAGAAGAAACTTCTGCTTTCATGCAAGAGACCAAGACAGCATTCAGGAATCAGGAAGCATCTATCCGAAATTTGCAGACACAGATTGGTCAGTTGTCTAGACAGATAGCTGAGAGGCCACAGGGAAAGTTCCCTGGTGATACCATGGTGAATCCAAAGGAGCACTATAAGTCCTTAATTACAAGAAGTGGGCTTGTGCTTCAACCGGTTAATAAGAATGTGGAAGAGAAGAAAATGGGAGAAAAGGAAAATGAGGAGGAAGTTGTTGTTGAAGATGTTGTAGTTGAAAAAAGTGAAAAAGAGAAGGTTGAGGAAAAGAAGAAAGAAGAAGAGGTAGTGGTTGAAAAAAGTTCTTCACCCAAGAAGTTGATGAAGTGGGAGAAGAAGAAGATGGCTGACAAGCAGGACCAGCCAATCAACCTATCTCCATATGCTAAAGTGCCTTATCCTTAACGGTTGAAGCAAGAAATCCAGAAGCAGCACTATGCAAGGTTTCTGGATATTTTTAAGAAGTTGCAGATTAACATTCCATTTGCTGAGGCCTTGGAGAACATGCCTCACTATGCCAAATTCATGAAGGATCTTTTGTCTAAGAAGAGGAAACTGAAAGATGGTGAGACAGTGGCCTTAACTGAAGAATGCAGTGCCCTAATTCAGAAGAAGCTTCCTCCAAAGTTAAAAGACCCAGGAAGTTTCAGCATTCCTATTGCCATATGAGATGTGGGAGTAGGGAAGGCACTTTGTGATTTGGGGGCCAGCATAAATTTAATGCCATTGACTGTATGTAGAGCTTTGGGAATCAACACATTGAAGGATATTAATCTTATTCTGCATCTAGCAGATAGATCCATCAAGAGACCAGAAGGGGTGGTAGAAGATGTTCTGGTCAAGGTGGATAAGTTCATTTTTCCAGTTGACTTTGTGATTCTTGATATGGAAGAGGAAGATACTGAAAGTCCTCTACTTCTAGGGAGGCCATTCTTAGCAACTGCTAGATCCCTGATTGATGTTGAACAAGGGAAGCTAATGCTAAGGGTGAATGAAGAGACAGTTACAATTGATGTGTTTGAAGCCATTAAACATCCTATTGATGTGGATGATTGTTTTAGGATTGATGTCATTCAGGAGGTTGTGCAAGAAGTGACAGGAGAAGAGGACCTGTTATTAGAGAAAGACAAATGTAAAAATGAGATGAGTGGGGAATATTATCAGGAGGAACCAGGAGTTGAAGAGTTGGAAAAGATGGTGGATGACATTCCTAAGGGAGCACCTAAGGTGGAATTGAAAAAACTACCTTCAAATCTGAAGTATGTGTTCCTTGGGGATGATGAAACCTACCCAGCCATTATCAATGCATTCTTGTCTGAAGGGGAGGAAGTGAAGTTGGTTGAGGTACTCAAGAAGAATAAGACAGCCATGTGCTGGTCATTTTCAGATCTTAAGGGTATCAACTCTTTCTTCTGCACTCACAAGATCTTGATGGAGGAAGAAGTCAAACCAGTGAGGCAACAACAGAGAAGACTCAATCCCACTATGAAGGAGGTAGTGAGGAAGGAGGTGGTGAAGTTGCTTGATGCTGGGATAATTTACCCTATTTCAGACAGTGCTTGGGTGAGTCCAGTTCAGACAGTGCCCAAGAAAGGAGGGATGACTGTTGTGAGGAATGAGAACAATGAACTGATCCCTACAAGAACAGTGACTGGTTGGAGGATGTGTATTGACTACCGGAGACTCAACAAAGCAACAAGGAAGAACCATTTCCCTATTTCATTCATGGACCAAATGCTGGAGAGATTGGCAGGACATGCCTTCTACTGCTTCTTAGACAGATACTCAGGATACAACTAGATAGCTGTGGCTCCGGAAGATCATGAGAAGACTGCATTCACTTGCCCCTATGGAATCTTTGCATACCGGAGGATGCCTTTTGGGCTATGCAATGCACCAGCAACTTTTCAAAGGTGCATGCTTTCCATATTCTCTGATATGGTAGAAAGGTGCATTGAGATTTTCATGGATGATTTTTCTGGGTTTGGTCCTACTTTTGATGCATGTTTAGAAAACTTGGATTGTATGTTGAAAAGATGCCAAGATTGCACTCTTGTGCTGAACTGGGAGAATGTCTCTTCATGGTGACAGAGGGTATTGTTCTGGGACACAAAGTGTCCAACAGAGGGATTGAAGTAGATAAGGCCAAGATCTCTGTTATTGAGAAACTACCCCCTCCCATAAATGTTAAAGGTGTGAGGAGTTTTCTAGGTCATGCAGGGTTTTACCGTCATTTCATAAAAGATTTTTCAAAAATTGCAAAACCATTATGCAAGCTGTTAGGGAAGGATCAAGAATTTCTGTTTACAGATGACTGTTTGCATGCATTTAATGTGTTGAAAGACAAGTTGATCACTGCACCAATAATCATGGCACCTGATTTTTCATTACCTTTTGATCTTATGTGTGATGCCAGTGATTATGCTGTGGGGGTAGTGCTAGGCCAAAGGAAAGATAAATTATTGCATGTCATTTACTATGCCAGTAAAATTCTTAATAAGGCACAAAAGAATTATGCTACTACAGAAAAAGAGTTATTGGCAATAGTGTATGCATTTGACAAGTTCAGATCATATCTGCTAGGGTCCAAGGTTATTGTTTACACTGACCATGCAGCTTTGAAGTATTTGTTAACAAAGCAGGATGCTAAGCCCAGGTTACTCCGATGGATGTTACTTCTGCAAGAGTTTGAAGTGAAGATTAAAGAGAAAAAGGGAGTTGAAAAATTGGTGGCCGATCACTTATCCAGGATCACTGAGACACATCTACAAGAGGGTCCAGAAGTGGTGATTAAGGAGGAGTTTCCTGATGAACAAATACTGGCTATAAGCACTGTTTCCCAGTTGGTGCATGATCAAGTCTTGTCTGTCAACACCCCACCATGGTTTGCTGATTTTGCTAACTACAAAGCTGCTGGAGCCATGCCAAAGGATTTCACTTACCAATAGAGGAAGAAATTTCTGCATGATGTGAGGAGATACATCTGGGATGAACCATACCTCTTCTATAGATGTTCAGATGGAGTAATAAGAAGATGTATTCCAGAAGAGGAGCAAAAGAGTGTTTTATAGCATTGTCATGGTTCAGCTTATGGTGGACATTTTGCAGGTGAGAGAACAGCAACCAAAGTTTTGATGAGTGGTTTCTACTGGCCCACATTGTACAAGGATGCCAGGAAATATGTAGAAGCATGTGACAATTGCCAGAGGACTAGGAACATCTCCAGGAGACATGAAATGCCTTTGAATAATATACTGGAGGTGGAGATCTTTGATGTCTGGGGTATGGATTTCATGGGACCCTTTCCCTCTTCCTACTCTAACAAGTATATCCTGGTGGCAGTTGATTATGTGTCAAAGTGGGTCGAAGCCATAGCCACACAGACCAATGATTCTCGGGTTGTGATTGTATTTTTGAAGAAGAACATTTTTGTGAGATTTGGAGTCCCGAGAGCCATAATCAGTGATGGTGGAACACACTTTGATAACAGGCTGGTTGAGGCTGTCCTTGCAAAGTATGGAGTCAGGGACAAGATAAGTACTCCGTACCATCCACAGACTTGTGGTCAGGTTGAGATTTCCAACAGGGAACTTAAAAGAATTTTGGAGATGTTGGGAATGCTAGGACTCAATGGTTAAGGAAACTTGATGACACCTTGTGGGCTTATAGGACAGCATTCAAGACTCCTATAGGAATGTCTCCATTTCAGTTGTTGTTTGGGAAAGCATGTCATTTGCCTGTGGGTTTGGAGCATAGAGCATTGTGGCCTATCAAGTTTTTGAACTTTGACTCCAAAGCAGCAAGTGAAAAAAGACTACTGCATTTGGATGAACTGGATGAATTTCGTCTGTCTGCATATGAGAGTGCCAGCCTATACAAGGAAAAGACCAAGCTATGGCATGACAGGAAGATTACACCCAGGGATTTCAAAGTGGGAGATCAAGTGCTACTATT
>NW_026896637.1:0-24188 GCF_033153095.1 Gastrolobium bilobum
GTCCTTCCAACAAGAATGCAAGCCTTGTATTTATTTTTTCATTTTTTTCTCTCTCCAATAGAGAGAGAGAAAGAAAAGAAAAGAAAAGAAATGGTACAGAAAAAATAAAGCACCCAAAAAGGAAAAAAGATAGCACAAAGTTGAAAAATTTATTATGATCCCCGTATTTGTGGTCCTTCCAATAAGAATGCAACACTTGTATTTATTTATTTTTTATTTTTTTATTTTTTTCACTCTCCAATAGAGAGAGAAAGAAAAAAAAAAGAAATGGTACAAAAAAAATAAAGCACACAAAAAGGGAAAAAGATAGCACAAAGTGGGAAAATTTATTATGATCCCCGTATTTGTGGTCCTTCCAATAAGAATGCAACACTTGTATTTATTTATTTTTTATTTTTTTATTTTTTTTTTCTCTACAATAGAGAGAGAAAGAAAAAAAAGAAATGGTACAGAAAAAATAAAGCACACAAAAAGGGGAAAAGATAGCACAAAGTGGAAAAATTTATTATGATCCCCGTATTTGTGGTCCTTCCAATAAGAATGCAACACTTGTATTTTTTTTCTCTCTCCAATACAGAGAGAAAGAAAAAAAAAAGAAATGGTACAGAAAAAATAAAGCACACAAAAAGGGGAAAAGATAGCACAAAGTGGAAAAATTTATTATGATCCCCGTATTTGTGGTCCTTCCAATAAGAATACTTTGTATTTATTTTTTCTTTTATTTTTTTTCTCTCTCCAATAGAGAGAGAAAGAAAAAGAAAAGAAAAGAAATGGTACAGAAAAAATAAATCACACAAAAAGGGAAAAAGATAGCACAAAGTGGAAAAATTTATTATGATCCCCGTATTTGTGGTCCTTCCAATAATAATGCAACACTTGTATTTATTTATTAGATAGCACAAAGTGGAAAAATTTATTTTGATCCCCGTATTTGTGGTCCTTCCAATAAGAATGAAACACTTGTATTTATTTTTTTTTCTTTTTTTCTCTCTGCAATAGAGAGAGAGAAAGAAAAAAAAGAAATGGTACAGAAAAAATAAAGCACACAAAAAGGGGAAAAGATAGCACAAAGTGGAAAAATTTATTATTATCCCCGTATTTGTGGTCCTTCCAATAAGAATGCAACACTTGTATTTATTTTTTTTTCTTTTTTTCTATCTGCAATAGAGAGAGAGAAAGAAAAAAAAGAAATGGTACAGAAACAATAAAGCACACAAAAAGGGGAAAAGATAGCACAAAGTGGAAAAATTTATTATGATCCCCGTATTTGTGGTCCTTCCAATAAGAATGCAACACTTGTATTTCTTTTTTTTTTCTCTCTCCAATAGAGAGAAAGAAAAAGAAAAGAAAAGAAAAGAAATGGTACAGAAAAAATAAAGCACACAAAAGGGGAAAAGATAGCACAATGTGGAAAAATTTATTATGATCCCCATATTTGTGGACCTTCCAATAAGAATGCAACACTTGTATTTTTTTTCTCTCTCCAATACAGAGAGAAAGAAAAAAAAAGAAATGGTACAGAAAAAATAAAGCACACAAAAAGGGGAAAAGATAGCACAAAGTGGAAAAATTTATTATGATCCCCGTATTTGTGGTCCTTCCAATAAGAATGCAACACTTGTATTTATTTATTTTTTTCTTTTTTTTCTTTTTTTCTCCGTCCAATAGAGAGAGATAGAAAAAAAAATGGTACAGAAAAAATAAAGCACACAAAAAGGGGAAAAGATAGCACAAAGTGGAAAAATTTATTATGATCCCCGTATTTGTGGTCCTTCCAATAAGAATGCAACACTTTTATTTCTTTTTTCTTTTTTCTCTCTCCAATAGAGAGAGAAAGAAAAAGAAAAGAAAAGAAATGGTACAGAAAAAATAAAGCACACAAAAGGGGAAAAGATAGCACAATGTGGAAAAATTTATTATGATCCCCATATTTGTGGACCTTCCAATAAGAATGCAACACTTGTATTTTTTTTCTCTCTCCAATACAGAGAGAAAGAAAAAAAAAAGAAATGGTACAGAAAAAATAAAGCACACAAAAAGGGGAAAAGATAGCACAAAGTGGAAAAATTTATTATGATCCCCGTATTTGTGGTCCTTCCAATAAGAATGCAACACTTGTATTTATTTATTTTTTTCTTTTTTTCCTTTTTTCTCCGTCCAATAGAGAGAGATAGAAAAAAAAATGGTACAGAAAAAATAAAGCACACAAAAAGGGGAAAAGATAGCACAAAGTGGAAAAATTTATTATGATCCCCGTATTTGTGGTCCTTCCAATAAGAATGCAACACTTTTATTTTTTTTTCTTTTTTTCTCTCCAATAGAGAGAGAAAGAAAAAGAAAAGAAAAGAAATGGTACAGAAAAAATAAAGCACACAAAAGGGGAAAAGATAGCACAATGTGGAAAAATTTATTATGATCCCCATATTTGTGGACCTTCCAATAAGAATGCAACACTTGTATTTTTTTTCTCTCTCCAATACAGAGAGAGAAAAAAAAAAGAAATGGTACAGAAAAAATAAAGCACACAAAAAGGGGAAAAGATAGCACAAAGTGGAAAAATTTATTATGATCCCCGTATTTGTGGTCCTTCCAATAAGAATGCAACACTTGTATTTATTTTTTTTTTCTTTTTTTCTATCTGCAATAGAGAGAGAGAAAGAAAAAAAAGAAATGGTACAGAAACAATAAAGCACACAAAAAGGGGAAAAGATAGCACAAAGTGGAAAAATTTATTATGATCCCCGTATTTGTGGTCCTTCCAATAAGAATGCAACACTTGTATTTATTTTCTTTTTTTTCTTTTTTTCTCTCTATAATAGAGAGAAAAAAAAAATGGTACAGAAAAAATAAAGCACACAAAAAGGGAAAAAGATATTACAAAGTGGAAAAATTTATTACGATCCCCGTATTAGTGGTGCTTCAAATAAGAATGCAACGTTTGTATTTAATTTTTATTTTTCTTTTTTTTTTTTTTTTTCTCTCTCCCATAGAGAGAAAGAAAGAAAAAGAAATGGTACAGAAAAAATAACGCACACAAAAAGGGGAAAAGATAGCACAAAGTGGAAAAATTTATTATGATCCCCGTATTTGTGGTCCTTCCAATAAGAATGCAACACTTGTATTTCTTTTTTCTTTTTTCTCTCTCCAATAGAGAGAGAAAGAAAAAGAAAAAAAAGAAATGGTACAGGAAAAATAAAGCACACAAAAGGGGAAAAGATAGCACAATGTGGAAAAATTTATTATGATCCCTATATTTGTGGACCTTCCAATAAGAATGCAACACTTGTATTTATTTATTTTTCTTTTTTTCTCTCTCCAAAACAGAGAGAAAGAAAAAAAAAGAAATGGTACAGAAAAAATAAAGCACACAAAAAGGGGAAAAGATAGCACAAAGTGGAAAAATTTATTATGATCCCCGTATTTGTGGTCCTTCCAATAAGAATGAAACACTTGTATTTATTTATTTTATTTTTTTCACTCTCCAATAGTGAGAGAGAAAGAAAAGAAAAGAAAAGAAATGGTTCTGAAAAAATAAAAACACAAAAAAGTGGAAAATATAGCACAAAGTGGAAAAATTTATTATGATCCCCGTATTTGTGGTCCTTCCAATAAGAATGCAACAATTGTATTTATTTTTTTTTCTTTTTTTCTCTCTGCAATAGAGAGAGAAAGAAAAAAAAAGAAATGGTACAGAAAAAATAAAGCACACAAAAAGGGGAAAAGATAGCACAAAGTGGAAAAATTTATTATGATCCCCGTATTTGTGGTCCTTCCAATAAGAATGCAACACTTGTATTTTTTTTTTCTTTTTTTCTCTCTCCAATAGAGAGAAAGAAAAAAAAAGAAATGGTACAGAAAAATAAAGCACACAAAAGGGGAAAAGATAGCACAATGTGGAAAAATTTGTTATGATCCCTATATTTGTGGACCTTCCAATAAGAATGCAACACTTGTATTTATTTTTTTTTCTTTTTTTCTCTCTCCAATACAGAGAGAGAAAGAAAAAAAAAAGAAATGGTACAGAAAAAATAAAGCACACAAAAAGGGGAAAAGATAGCAAAAAGTGGAAAAATTTATTATGATCCCCGTATTTGTGGTCCTTCCAATAAGAATGAAACACTTGTATTTATTTATTTTATTTTTTTCACTCTCCAATAGTGAGAGAGAAAGAAAAGAAAAGAAAAGAAATGGTTCTGAAAAAATAAAAACACAAAAAAGTGGAAAATATAGCACAAAGTGGAAAAATTTATTATGATCCCCGTATTTGTGGTCCTTCCAATAAGAATGCAACACTTGAATTTATTTTTTTTTCTTTTTTTCTCTCTGCAATAGAGAGAGTGAAAGAAATAAAAAGAAATGGTACAGAAAAAATAAAGCACACAAAAGGGGGAAAAGATAGCACAAAGTGGAAAAATTTATTATGATCCCCGTATTTGTGGTCCTTCCAATAAGAATGAAACACTTGTATTTATTTATTTTATTTTTTTCACTCTCCAATAGTGAGAGAGAAAGAAAAGAAAAGAAAAGAAATGGTTCTGAAAAAATAAAAACACAAAAAAAGTGGAAAATATAGCACAAAGTGGAAAAATTTATTATGATCCCCGTATTTGTGGTCCTTCCAATAAGAATGCAACACTTGAATTTATTTTTTTTTCTTTTTTTCTCTCTGCAATAGAGAGAGAAAGAAAAAAAAAGAAATGGTACAGAAAAAATAAAGCACACAAAAAGGGGAAAAGATAGCACAAAGTGGAAAAATTTATTATGATCCCCGTATTTGTGGTCCTTCCAATAAGAATGCAACACTTGTATTTTTTTTTTTATTTTTCTTTTTTTCTCTCTCCAATATAGAGAGAAAGAAAAAGAAAAAAAAAGAAATGGTACAGAAAAAATAAAGCACACAAAAGGGGAAAAGATAGCACAATGTGGAAAAATTTATTATGATCCCTATATTTGTGGACCTTCCAATAAGAATGCAACACTTGTATTTATTTTTTTTTCTTTTTTCTCTCACCAATACAGAGAGAAAGAAAAAAAAAGAAATGGTACAGAAAAAATAAAGCACACAAAAAGGGGAAAAGATAGCACAAAGTGGAAAAATTTATTATGATCCCCGTATTTGTGGTCCTTCCAATAAGAATGAAACACTTGTATTTATTTATTTTATTTTTTTCACTCTCCAAAAGAGAGAGAAAGAAAAGAAAAGAAAAGAAATGGTTCCGAAAAAATAAAAACACAAAAAAAGTGGAAAATATAGCACAAAGTGGAAAAATTTATTATGATCCCCGTATTTGTGGTCCTTCCAATAAGAATGCAACACTTGTATTTATTTTCTTTTTTCTTTTTTTCTCTGTCCAATAGAGAGAGAAAGAAAAAAAAAGAAATTGTACAGAAAAAATAAAGCACACAAAAAGGGAAAAAGATATTACAAAGTGGAAAAATTTATTATGATCCCCGTATTTGTGGTCCTTCCAATAAGAATGCAACACTTGTATTTCTTTTTTCTTTTTTTTTCTCTCCAATAGAGAGAGAAAGAAAAAGAAAAGAAAAGAAATGGTACAGAAAAAATAAAGCACACAAAAGGGGAAAAGATAGCACAATGTGGAAAAATTTATTATGATCCCCATATTTGTGGACCTTCCAATAAGAATGCAACACTTGTATTTTTTTTTCTCTCTCCAATACAGAGAGAAAAAAAAAAAAGAAATGGTACAGAAAAATAAAGCACACAAAAAGGGGAAAAGATAGCACAAAGTGGAAAAATTTATTATGATCCCCGTATTTGTGGTCCTTCCAATAAGAATGCAACACTTGTATTTATTTTTTTTTCTTTTTTCTATCTGCAATAGAGAGAGAAAGAAAAAAAAGAAATGGTACAGAAAAAATAAAGCACACAAAAAGGGGAAAAGATAGCACAAAGTGGAAAAATTTATTATGATCCCTGTATTTGTGGTCCTTCCAATAAGAATGCAACACTTGTATTTCTTTTTTCTTTTTTTTTTCTCTCTGTCCAATAGAGAGAGAAAAAGAAAAGAAAAGAAAAGAAATGGTACAGAAAAAATAAAGCACACAAAAGGGGAAAAGATAGCACAATGTGGAAAAATTTATTATGATCCCCATATTTGTGGACCTTCCAATAAGAATGCAACGCTTGTATTTTTTTTCTCTCTCCAATACAGAGAGAAAAAAAAAAGAAATGGTACAGAAAAAATAAAGCACACAAAAAGGGGAAAAGATAGCACAAAGTGGAAAAATTTATTATGATCCCCGTATTTGTGGTCCTTCCAACAAGAATGCAAGCCTTGTATTTATTTTTTCATTTTTTTCTCTCTCCAATAGAGAGAGAAAGAAAAGAAAAGAAAAGAAATGGTACAGAAAAAATAAAGCACCCAAAAAGGGAAAAAGATAGCACAAAGTGGAAAAATTTATTATGATCCCCGTATTTGTGGTCCTTCCAATAAGAATGCAACACTTGTATTTATTTATTTTTTATTTTTTTATTTTTTTCTCTCTCCAATAGAGAGAGAAAGAAAAAAAAAAGAAATGGTACAGAAAAAATAAAGCACACAAAAAGGGAAAAAGATAGCACAAAGTGGGAAAATTTATTATGATCCCCGTATTTGTGGTCCTTCCAATAAGAATGCAACACTTGTATTTATTTATTTATTATTTTTTTTTTCTCTCCAATAGAGAGAGAAAGAAAAAAAAAGAAATGGTACAGAAAAAATAAAGCACACAAAAAGGGGAAAAGATAGCACAAAGTGGGAAAATTTATTATGATCCCCGTATTTGTGGTCCTTCCAATAAGAATGCAACACTTGTATTTATTTATTTATTATTTTATTATTTTTTTTTCTCTCCAATAGAGAGAGAAAGAAAAAAAAAGAAATGGTACAGAAAAAATAAAGCACACAAAAAGGGGAAAAGATAGCACAAAGTGGAAAAATTTATTATGATCCCCGTATTTGTGGTCCTTCCAATAAGAATTCTTTGTATTTATTTTTTCTTTTATTTTTTTTCTCTCTCCAATAGAGAGAGAAAGAAAAAGAAAAGAAAAGAAATGGTACAGAAAAAATAAATCACACAAAAAGGGAAAAGATAGCACAAAGTGGAAAAATTTATTATGATCCCCGTATTTGTGGTCCTTCCAATAAGAATGCAACACTTTTATTTCTTTTTTCTTTTTTCTCTCTCCAATAGAGAGAGAAAGAAAAAGAAAAGAAAAGAAATGGTACAGAAAAAATAAAGCACACAAAAGGGGAAAAGATAGCACAAAGTGGAAAAATTTATTATGATCCCCATATTTGTGGACCTTCCAATAAGAATGCAACACTTGTATTTTTTTTTCTCTCTCCAATACAGAGAGAAAGAAAAAAAAAGAAATGGTACAGAAAAAATAAAGCACACAAAAAGGGGAAAAGATAGCACAAAGTGGAAAAATTTATTATGATCCCCGTATTTGTGGTCCTTCCAATAAGAATACTTTGTATTTATTTTTTCTTTTATTTTTTTTTTTCTCTCTCCAATAGAGAGAGAAAGAAAAAGAAAAGAAAAGAAATGGTACAGAAAAAATAAATCACACAAAAAGGGAAAAAGATAGCACAAAGTGGAAAAATTTATTATGATCCCCGTATTTGTGGTCCTTCCAATAATAATGCAACACTTGTATTTCTTTTTTCTTTTTTTCTCTCTCCAATAGAGAGAGAAAGAAAAAGAAAAGAAAAGAAATGGTACAAAAAAAATAAAGCACACAAAAGGGGAAAAGTTAGCACAATGTGGAAAAATTTATTATGATCCCCATATTTGTGGACCTTCCAATAAGAATGCAACACTTGTTTTTCTCTCTCCAATACAGAGAGAAAGAAAAAAAAAGAAATGGTACAGAAAAAATAAAGCACACAAAAAGGGGAAAAGATAGCACAAAGTGGAAAAATTTATTATGATCCCCGTATTTGTGGTCCTTCCAATAAGAATGCAACACTTGTATTTATTTATTTTTTTCTTTTTTTTCTTTTTTTCTCCGTCCAATAGAGAGAGATAGAAAAAAAAATGGTACAGAAAAAATAAAGCACACAAAAAGGGGAAAAGATAGCACAAAGTGGAAAAATTTATTATGATCCCCGTATTTGTGGTCCTTCCAATAAGAATTTTATTTCTTTTTTCTTTTTTTCTCTCTCCAATAGAGAGAGAAAGAAAAAGAAAAGAAAAGAAATGGTACAGAAAAAATAAAGCACACAAAAGGGGAAAAGATAGCACAATGTGGAAAAATTTATTATGATCCCCATATTTGTGGACCTTCCAATAAGAATGCAACACTTGTATTTTTTTTCTCTCTCCAATACAGAGAGAAAGAAAAAAAAAGAAATGGTACAGAAAAAATAAAGCACACAAAAAGGGGAAAAGATAGCACAAAGTGGAAAAATTTATTATGATCCCCGTATTTGTGGTCCTTCCAATAAGAATGCAACACTTGTATTTATTTTTTTTCTTTTTTTCTATCTGCAATAGAGAGAGAAAAAGAAAAAAAAGAAATGGTACAGAAACAATAAAGCACACAAAAAGGGGAAAAGATAGCACAAAGTGGAAAAATTTATTATGATCCCCGTATTTGTGGTCCTTCCAATAAGAATGCAACACTTGTATTTATTTTCTTTTTTCTTTTTTTCTCTCTATAATAGAGAGAAAGAAAAAAAAGAAATGGTACAGAAAAAATAAAGCACACAAAAGGGGAAAAGATAGCACAAAGTGGAAAAATTTATTATGATCCCCATATTTGTGGACCTTCCAATAAGAATGCAACACTTGTATTTTTTTTCTCTCTCCAATACAGAGAGAAAAAAAAAAAGAAATGGTACAGAAAAAATAAAGCACACAAAAAGGGGAAAAGATAGCACAAAGTGGAAAAATTTATTATGATCCCCGTATTTGTGGTCCTTCCAATAAGAATACTTTGTATTTATTTTTTCTTTTATTTTTTTCTCTCTCCAATAGAGAGAGAAAGAAAAAGAAAAGAAAAGAAATGGTACAGAAAAAATAAATCACACAAAAAGGGAAAAAGATAGCACAAAGTGGAAAAATTTATTATGATCCCCGTATTTGTGGTCCTTCCAATAATAATGCAACACTTGTATTTATTTTTTTTTCTTTTTTTCTCTCTGCAATAGAGAGAGAGAAATAAAAAAAAGAAATGGTACAGAAAAAATAAAGCACACAAAAAGGGGAAAAGATAGCACAAAGTGGAAAAATTTATTATGATACCCGTATTTGTGGTCCTTCCAATAAGAATGCAACACTTGTATTTCTTTTTTTCTCTCCAATAGAGAGAGAGAAAAGAAAAGAAAAGAAATGGTACAGAAAAAATAAAGCACACAAAAGTGGAAAAGATAGCACAATGTGGAAAAATTTATTATGATCCCCATATTTGTGGACCTTCCAATAAGAATGCAACGCTTGTATTTATTTATTTTTCTATTTTTTTCTCTCCAATAGAGAGAGAAAGAAAAAAAAGAAATGGTACAGAAAAAATAAAGCACACAAGAATGGGAAAAGATAGCACAAAGTGGAAAAATTTATTTTGATCCCCGTATTTGTGGTCCTTCCAATAAGAATGCAACACTTGTATTTATTTTTTTTTCTTTTTTTCTCTCTGCAATAGAGAGAGAGAAAGAAAAAAAAGAAATGGTACAGAAAAAATAAAGCACACAAAAAGGGGAAAAGATAGCACAAAGTGGAAAAATTTATTATTATCCCCGTATTTGTGGTCCTTCCAATAAGAATGCAACACTTGTATTTATTTTTTTTCTTTTTTTCTATCTGCAATAGAGAGAGAGAAAGAAAAAAAAGAAATGGTACAGAAACAATAAAGCACACAAAAAGGGGAAAAGATAGCACAAAGTGGAAAAATTTGTTATGATCCCCGTATTTGTGGTCCTTCCAATAAGAATGCAACACTTGTATTTCTTTTTTCTTTTTTTCTCTCTCCAATAGAGAGAAAGAAAAAGAAAAGAAAAGAAAAGAAAAGAAATGGTACAGAAAAAATAAAGCACACAAAAGGGGAAAAGTTAGCACAATGTGGAAAAATTTATTATGATCCCCATATTTGTGGACCTTCCAATAAGAATGCAACACTTGTATTTTTTTTCTCTCTCCAATACAGAGAGAAAGAAAAAAAAAGAAATGGTACAGAAAAAATAAAGCACACAAAAAGGGGAAAAGATAGCACAAAGTGGAAAAATTTATTATGATCCCCGTATTTGTGGTCCTTCCAATAAGAATGCAACACTTGTATTTATTTATTTTTTTCTTTTTTTTCTTTTTTTCTCCGTCCAATAGAGAGATAGAAAAAAAAATGGTACAGAAAAAATAAAGCACACAAAAAGGGGAAAAGATAGCACAAAGTGGAAAAATTTATTATGATCCCCGTATTTGTGGTCCTTCCAATAAGAATGCAACACTTTTATTTCTTTTTTCTTTTTTTCTCTCTCCAATAGAGAGAGAAAGAAAAAGAAAAGAAAAGAAATGGTACAGAAAAAATAAAGCACACAAAAGGGGAAAAGATAGCACAATGTGGAAAAATTTATTATGATCCCCATATTTGTGGACCTTCCAATAAGAATGCAACACTTGTATTTTTTTTCTCTCTCCAATACAGAGAGAAAGAAAAAAAAAGAAATGGTACAGAAAAAATAAAGCACACAAAAAGGGGAAAAGATAGCACAAAGTGGAAAAATTTATTATGATCCCCGTATTTGTGGTCCTTCCAATAAGAATGCAAAACTTGTATTTATTTTTTTTCTTTTTTTCTATCTGCAATAGAGAGAGAGAAAGAAAAAAAAGAAATGGTACAGAAACAATAAAGCACACAAAAAGGGGAAAAGATAGCACAAAGTGGAAAAATTTATTATGATCCCCGTATTTGTGGTCCTTCCAATAAGAATGCAACACTTGTATTTATTTTCTTTTTTCTTTTTTTCTCTCTATAATAGAGAGAAAGAAAAAAAAGAAATGGCACAGAAAAAATAAAGCACACAAAAAGGGAAAAAGATATTACAAAGTGGAAAAATTTATTACGATCCCCGTATTAGTGGTGCTTCAAATAAGAATGCAACATTTGTATTTAATTTTTCTTTTTCTTTTTTTCTTTTTTTTTCTCTCTCCCATAGAGAGAGAAAGAAAGAAAAAGAAATGGTACAGAAAAAATAACGCACACAAAAAGGGGAAAAGATAGCACAAAGTGGAAAAATTTATTATGATCCCCGTATTTGTGGTCCTTCCAATAAGAATGCAACACTTGTATTTCTTTTTTCTTTTTTTCTCTCTCCAATAGAGAGAGAAAGAAAAAGAAAAAAAAGAAATGGTACAGGAAAAATAAAGCACACAAAAGGGGAAAAGATAGCACAATGTGGAAAAATTTATTATGATCCCTATATTTGTGGACCTTCCAATAAGAATGCAACACTTGTATTTATTTATTTTTCTTTTTTTCTCTCTCCAATACAGAGAGAAAGAAAAAAAAAGAAATGGTACAGAAAAAATAAAGCACACAAAAAGGGGAAAAGATAGCACAAAGTGGAAAAATTTATTATGATCCCCGTATTTGTGGTCCTTCCAATAAGAATGAAACACTTGTATTTATTTATTTTATTTTTTTCACTCTCCAATAGTGAGAGAGAAAGAAAAGAAAAGAAAAGAAATGGTTCTGAAAAAATAAAAACACAAAAAAGTGGAAAATATAGCACAAAGTGGAAAAATTTATTATGATCCCCGTATTTGTGGTCCTTCCAATAAGAATGCAACACTTGTATTTTTTTTTTCTTTTTTTCTCTCTGCAATAGAGAGAAAGAAAGAAAAAAAAAGAAATGGTACAGAAAAAATAAAGCACACAAAAAGGGGAAAAGATAGCACAAAGTGGAAAAATTTATTATGATCCCCGTATTTGTGGTCCTTCCAATAAGAATGCAACACTTGTATTACTTTTTTCTTTTTTTCTCTCTCCAATAGAGAGAGAGAGAAAAAGAAAAAAAAGAAATGGTACAGGAAAAATAAAGCACACAAAAGGGGAAAAGATAGCACAATGTGGAAAAATTTGTTATGATCCCTATATTTGTGGACCTTCCAATAAGAATGCAACACTTGTATTTATTTTTTTTTCTTTTTTTCTCTCTCAATATAGAGAGAAAAAAAAAGAAATGGTACATAAAAAATAAAGCACACAAAAAGGGGAAAAGATAGCAAAAAGTGGAAAAATTTATTATGATCCCCGTATTTGTGGTCCTTCCAATAAGAATGAAACACTTGTATTTATTTATTTTATTTTTTTCACTCTCCAATAGTGAGAGAGAAAGAAAAGAAAAGAAAAGAAATGGTTCTGAAAAAATAAAAACACAAAAAAGTGGAAAATATAGCACAAAGTGGAAAAATTTATTATGATCCCCGTATTTGTGGTCCTTCCAATAAGAATGCAACACTTGTATTTTTTTTCTCTCTCCAATACAGAGAGAAAGAAAAAAAAAGAAATGGTACAGAAAAAATAAAGCACACAAAAAGGGGAAAAGATAGCACAAAGTGGAAAAATTTATTATGATCCCCGTATTTGTGGTCCTTCCAATAAGAATGCAACACTTGTATTTATTTTTTTTCTTTTTTTCTCTCTGCAATAGAGAGAGAGAAAAAGAAAAAAAAGAAATGGTACAGAAACAATAAAGCACACAAAAAGGGGAAAAGATAGCACAAAGTGGAAAAATTTATTATGATCCCCGTATTTGTGGTCCTTCCAATAAGAATGCAACACTTGTATTTATTTTTTTTTTTTTTTTCTCTCTATAATAGAGAGAAAGAAAAAAAAGAAATGGCACAGAAAAAATAAAGCACACAAAAAGGGAAAAAGATATTACAAAGTGGAAAAATTTATTACGATCCCCGTATTAGTGGTGCTTCAAATAAGAATGCAACATTTGTATTTAATTTTTCTTTTTCTTTTTTTTCTTTTTTTTTCTCTCTCCCATAGAGAGAAAGAAAGAAAAAGAAATGGTACAGAAAAAATAAAGCACACAAAAAGGGGAAAAGATAGCACAAAGTGGAAAAATTTATTATGATCCCCGTATTTGTGGTCCTTCCAATAAGAATGCAACACTTGTATTTCTTTTTTTTCTTTTTTTCTCTCTGCAATAGAGAGAGAAAGAAAAAGAAAAAAAAGAAATGGTACAGGAAAAATAAAGCACACAAAAGGGGAAAAGATAGCACAATGTGGAAAAATTTATTATGATCCCTATATTTGTGGACCTTCCAATAAGAATGCAACACTTGTATTTATTTATTTTTCTTTTTTTCTCTCTCCAATACAGAGAGAAAGAAAAAAAAAAGAAATGGTACAGAAAAAATAAAGCACACAAAAAGGGGAAAAGATAGCACAAAGTGGAAAAATTTATTATGATCCCCGTATTTGTGGTCCTTCCAATAAGAATGAAACACTTGTATTTATTTATTTTATTTTTTTCACTCTCCAATAGTGAGAGAGAAAGAAAAGAAAAGAAAAGAAATGGTTCTGAAAAAATAAAAACACAAAAAAGTGGAAAATATAGCACAAAGTGGAAAAATTTATTATGATCCCCGTATTTGTGGTCCTTCCAATAAGAATGCAACACTTGTATTTTTTTTTTCTTTTTTTCTCTCTGCAATAGAGAGAGAAAGAAAAAAAAAGAAATGGTACAGAAAAAATAAAGCACACAAAAAGGGGAAAAGATAGCACAAAGTGGAAAAATTTATTATGATCCCCGTATTTGTGGTCCTTCCAATAAGAATGCAACACTTGTATTACTTTTTTCTTTTTTTTTCTCTCCAATAGAGAGAGAAAGAAAAAGAAAAAAAAGAAATGGTACAGGAAAAATAAAGCACACAAAAGGGGAAAAGATAGCACAATGTGGAAAAATTTGTTATGATCCCTATATTTGTGGACCTTCCAATAAGAATGCAACACTTGTATTTATTTTTTTTTCTTTTTTTCTCTCTCCAATACAGAGAGAAAAAAAAAAGAAATGGTACAGAAAAAATAAAGCACACAAAAAGGGGAAAAGATAGCACAAAGTGGAAAAATTTATTATGATCCCCGTATTTGTGGTCCTTCCAATAAGAATGCAACACTTGTATTTATTTTTTTTTCTTTTTTTTTTCTCCAACACAGAGAGAAAGAAAAAAAAGAAATGGCACAGAAAAAATAAAGCACACAAAAAGGGAAAAAGATATTACAAAGTGGAAAAATTTATTACGATCCCCGTATTAGTGGTGCTTCAAATAAGAATGCAACATTTGTATTTAATTTTTCTTTTTCTTTTTTATTTTTTCTCTCTCCAATAGAGAGAGAGAAAAAAAAAAAGAAATGGTACAGAAAAAATAAAGCACACAAAAAGGGGAAAAGATAGCACAAAGTGGAAAAATTTATTATGATCCCCGTATTTGTGGTCCTTCCAATAAGAATGCAACACTTGTATTTCTTTTTTTCTTTTTTTCTCTCTCCAATAGAGAGAGAAAGAAAAAGAAAAGAAAAGAAATGGTACAGAAAAAATAAAGCACACAAAAGGGGAAAAGATAGCACAATGTGGAAAAATTTATTATGATCCCCATATTTGTGGACCTTCCAATAAGAATGCAACACTTGTATTTATTTTTTTTCTTTTTTTCTCTCTGCAATAGAGAGAGAAAGAAAAAAAAAGAAATGGTACAGAAAAAATAAAGCACACAAAAAGGGGAAAAGATAGCACAAAGTGGAAAAATTTATTATGATCCCCGTATTTGTGGTCCTTCCAATAAGAATGAAACACTTGTATTTATTTATTTTATTTTTTTCTCTCTCCAATAGAGAGAGAAAGAAAAGAAAAGAAATGGTTCTGAAAAAATAAAAACACAAAAAAGTGGAAAATATAGCACAAAGTGGAAAAATTTATTATGATCCCCGTATTTGTGGTCCTTCCAATAAGAATGCAACACTTGTATTTATTTTTTTTTTCTTTTTTTCTCTCTGCAATAGAGAGAGAGAAAGAAAAAAAAAGAAATGGTACAGAAAAAATAAAGCACACAAAAAGGGGAAAAGATAGCACAAAGTGGAAAAATTTATTATGATCCCCGTATTTGTGGTCCTTCCAATAAGAATGCAACACTTGTATTTACTTTTTTTTTTTTCTCTCTCCAATAGAGAGAGAAAGAAAAAGAAAAAAAAAGAAATGGTACAGAAAAAATAAAGCACACAAAAGGGGAAAAGATAGCACAATGTGGAAAAATTTATTATGATCCCCATATTTGTGGACCTTCCAATAAGAATGCAACACTTGTATTTCTTTTTTCTTTTTTTCTCTCTCCAATAGAGAGAGAAAAAAAAAAAAAGAAATGGTACAGAAAAAATAAAGCACACAAAAAGGGGAAAAGATAGCACAAAGTGGAAAAATTTATTATGATCCCCGTATTTGTGGTCCTTCCAATAAGAATGAAACACTTGTATTTATTTATTTTATTTTTTTCACTCTCCAATAGTGAGAGAGAAAGAAAAGAAAAGAAAAGAAATGGTTCTGAAAAAATAAAAACACAAAAAAGTGGAAAATATAGCACAAAGTGGAAAAATTTATTATGATCCCCGTATTTGTGGTCCTTCCAATAAGAATGCAACACTTGAATTTATTTTTTTTTCTTTTTTTCTCTCTGCAATAGAGAGAGAGAAAGAAAAAAAAGAAATGGTACAGAAAAAATAAAGCACACAAAAAGGGGAAAAGATAGCACAAAGTGGAAAAATTTATTATGATCCCCGTATTTGTGGTCCTTCCAATAAGAATGCAACACTTGTATTTCTTTTTTCTTTTTTTCTCTCTCCAATATAGAGAGAAAGAAAAAGAAAAAAAAAGAAATGGCATAGAAAAAATAAAGCACAGAAAAGGGGAAAAGATAGCACAATGTGGAAAAATTTATTATGATCCTTATATTTGTGGACCTTCCAATAAGAATGCAACACTTGTATTTATTTTTTTTTCTTTTTTTCTCTCTCCAATACAGAGAGAAAGAAAAAAAAAGAAATGGTACAGAAAAAATAAAGCACACAAAAAGGGGAAAAGATAGCACAAAGTGGAAAAATTTATTATGATCCCCGTATTTGTGGTCCTTCCAATAAGAATGAAACACTTGTATTTATTTATTTTATTTTTTTCACTCTCCAATAGAGAGAGAGAAAGAAAAGAAAAGAAAAGAAATGGTTCCGAAAAAATAAAAACACAAAAAAAGTGGAAAATATAGCACAAAGTGGAAAAATTTATTATGATCCCCGTATTTGTGGTCCTTCCAATAAGAATGCAACACTTGAATTTTTTATTTTTTTTTGTCTCCAATAGAGAGAGAGAAAGAAAAAAAAAGAAATGGTACAGAAAAAATAAAGCACACAAAAAGGGGAAAAGATAGCACAAAGTGGAAAAATTTATTATGATCCCCGTATTTGTGGTCCTTGCAATAAGAATGAAACACTTGTATTTATTTATTTTATTTTTTTCACTCTCCAATAGTGAGAGAGAAAGAAAAGAAAAGAAAAGAAATGGTTCTGAAAAAAAAAAAACACAAAAAAAGTGGAAAATATAGCACAAAGTGGAAAAATTTATTATGATCCCCGTATTTGTGGTCCTTCCAATAAGAATGCAACACTTGAATTTATTTTTTTTTCTTTTTTTCTCTCTGCAATAGAGAGAGAGAAAGAAAAAAAAAGAAATGGTACAGAAAAAATAAAGCACACAAAAAGGGGAAAAGATAGCACAAAGTGGAAAAATTTATTATGATCCCCGTATTTGTGGTCCTTCCAATAAGAATGCAACACTTGTATTTCTTTTTTCTTTTTTTCTCTCTCCAATATAGAGAGAAAGAAAAAGAAAAAAAAAGAAATGGCATAGAAAAAATAAAGCACAGAAAAGGGGAAAAGATAGCACAATGTGGAAAAATTTATTATGATCCCTATATTTGTGGACCTTCCAATAAGAATGCAACACTTGTATTTTTTTTTTCTTTTTTTCTCTCTCCAATACAGAGAGAAAGAAAAAAAAAGAAATGGTACAGAAAAAATAAAGCACACAAAAAGGGGAAAAGATAGCACAAAGTGGAAAAATTTATTATGATCCCCGTATTTGTGGTCCTTCCAATAAGAATGAAACACTTGTATTTATTTATTTTATTTTTTTCACTCTCCAAAAGAGAGAGAAAGAAAAGAAAAGAAAAGAAATGGTTCCGAAAAAATAAAAACACAAAAAAAGTGGAAAATATAGCACAAAGTGGAAAAATTTATTATGATCCCCGTATTTGTGGTCCTTCCAATAAGAATGCAACACTTGTATTTATTTTCTTTTTTCTTTCTTTCTCTCTATAATAGAGAGAAAGAAAAAAAAGAAATGGTACAGAAAAAATAAAGCACACAAAAAGGGAAAAAGATATTACAAAGTGGAAAAATTTATTATGATCCCCGTATTTGTGGTCCTTCCAATAAGAATGCAACACTTGTATTTATTTATTTTTCTTTTATTTCTTTTTTTCTCTGTCCAATAGAGAGAGAAAGAAAAAAAAAGAAATGGTACAGAAAAAATAAAGCACACAAAAAGGGGAAAAGATAACACAAAGTGGAAAAATTTATTATGATCCCCATATTTGTGGTCCTTCCAATAAGAATGCAACACTTGTATTTATTTTTTTTTATTTTTTTATTTTTTTTCTCTCCAATAGAGAGAGAAAGAAAAAAAAGAAATGGTACAGAAAAAATAAAGCACACAAGAAGGGGAAAAGATAGCACAAAGTGGAAAAGTGTATTATCATCCCCGTATTTGTGGTCCTTCCAATAAGAATGCAACACTTGTATTTATTTTTTTTATTTTTCTTTTTTTCTCTCTCCAATAAAGAGAAAAAGAAAAAAAAGAAATGATACAGAAAAAATAAAGCACACAAAAAGGGGAAAAGATAGCACAAAGTGAAAAAATTTATTATGTCCCCCGTATTTGTGGTCTTTCCAATAAGAATGCAACACTTGTATTTATTTTTTTTCTTTTTTTTCGTTTTTTCTCTGTCCAATGGAGAGAAAGAAAAAAAAAAGAAATGGTATAGAAAAAATAAAGCACACAAAAAGGGGAAAAGATAGCACAAAGTGGAAAAATTTATTATGACCCCCGTATTTGTGGTCCTTCCAATAAGAATGCAACACTTGTATTTATTTATTTTTTATTTTTTTTATTTTTTTCTCTCTCCAATAGAGAGAGAGAAAGAAAAGAAAAGAAAAGAAATGGTACAGAAAAAATAAAAACACACAAAAAGGGGAAAATATAGCACAAAGTTGAAAAATTTATTAAGATCCCCGTATTTGTGGTCCTTCCAATAAGAATGCAACACTTGTATTTATTTTTATTTTTATTTTTTTCTCTCTGATAGAGAGAGAAAGAAAAAAAGAAATGGTACAGAAAAAATAAAGCACACAAGAAGGGAAAAAGATAGCACAAAGTGGAAAAATTTATTATGATCCCCGTATTTGTGGTCCTTCCAATAAAAATCAAACACTTGTATTTATTTTTTTTTCTTTTTTTCTCTCTGCAATAGAGAGAGAAAGAAAAAAAAAGAAATTGTACAGAAAAAATAAAGCACACAAGAAGGGAAAAAGATAGCACAAAGTGGAAAAATTTATTATGATCCCCATATTTGTGGTCCTTCCAATAAGAATGCAACACTTGTATTTATTTTTTTTTATTTTTTTATTTTTTTTCTCTCCAATAGAGAGAGAAAGAAAAAAAAGGAATGGTACAGAAAAAATAAAGCACACAAGAAGGGGAAAAGATAGCACAAAGTGGAAAAGTGTATTATCATCCCCGTATTTGTGGTCCTTCCAATAAGAATGCAACACTTGTATTTATTTTTTTTATTTTTCTTTTTTTCTCTCTCCAATAGAGAGAAAAAGAAAAAAAAGAAATGATACAGAAAAAATAAAGCACACAAAAAGGGGAAAAGATAGCACAAAGTGAAAAAATTTGTTATGATCCCCGTATTTGTGGTCCTTGCAATAAGAATGCAACACTTGTATTTATTTTTTTTCTTTTTTTTCTCTCTCCAATAGAGAGAGAGAAAGAAAAGAAAAGAAAAGAAATGGTACAGAAAAAATAAAAACACACAAAAAGGGGAAAATATAGCACAAAGTTGAAAAATTTATTAAGATCCCCGTATTTGTGGTCCTTCCAATAAGAATGCAACACTTGTATTTATTTTTATTTTTATTTTTTTCTCTCTGATAGAGAGAGAAAGAAAAAAAGAAATGGTACAGAAAAAATAAAGCACACAAGAAGGGAAAAAGATAGCACAAAGTGGAAAAATTTATTATGATCCCCGTATTTGTGGTCCTTCCAATAAGAATGCAACACTTGTATTTATTTTTTTTTCTTTTTTTCTCTCTGCAATAGAGAGAGAAAGAAAAAAAAAGAAATTGTACAGAAAAAATAAAGCACACAAAAGGGGAAAAGATAACACAATGTGGAAAAATTTATTATGATCCCCATATTTGTGGACCTTCCAATAAGAATGCAACACTTGAATTTATTTATTTTTTCTTTTTTTCTCTTACCAATATAGAGAGAAAGAAAAAAAAAGAAATGGTACAGAAAAAATAAAGCACACAAAAAGGGGAAAAGATAGCACAAAGTGGAAAAATTTATTATGATCCCCGTATTTGTGGTCCTTCCAATAAGAATGCAACACTTGTATTTATTTTTTTTTCTTTTTTTCTCTCTGCAATAGAGAGAGAGAAAGAAAAAAAAGAAATGGTACAGAAAAAATAAAGCACACAAAAAGGGGAAAAGATAGCATAAAGTGGAAAAATTTATTATTATGCCCGTATTTGTGGTCCTTCCAATAAGAATGCAACACTTGTATTTATTTTTTTTCTTTTTTTCTATCTGCAATAGAGAGAGAGAAAGAAAAAAATGAAATGGTACAGAAACAATAAAGCACACAAAAAGGGGAAAAGATAGCACAAAGTGGAAAAATTTATTATGATCCCCGTATTTGTGGTCCTTCCAATAAGAATGCAACACTTGTATTTCTTTTTTCTTTTTTTCTCTCTCCAATAGAGAGAGAAAGAAAAAGAAAAGAAAAGAAAAGAAATGGTACAGAAAAAATAAAGCACACAAAAGGGGAAAAGATAGCACAATGTGGAAAAATTTATTATGATCCCCATATTTGTGGACCTTCCAATAAGAATGCAACACTTGTATTTTTTTTCTCTCTCCAATACAGAGAGAAAGAAAAAAAAAGAAATGGTACAGAAAAAATAAAGCACACAAAAAGGGGAAAAGATAGCACAAAGTGGAAAAATTTATTATGATCCCCGTATTTGTGGTCCTTCCAATAAGAATGCAACACTTGTATTTATTTTTTTTTCTTTTTTTCTCTCTGCAATAGAGAGAGAGAAAGAAAAAAAAGAAATGGTACAGAAAAAATAAAGCACACAAAAAGGGGAAAAGATAGCACAAAGTGGAAAAATTTATTATGATCCCCGTATTTGTGGTCCTTCCAATAAGAATGCAACACTTGTATTTCTTTTTTCTTTTTTCTCTCTCCAATAGAGAGAGAAAGAAAAAGAAAAGAAAAGAAATGGTACAGAAAAAATAAAGCACACAAAAGGGGAAAAGATAGCACAATGTGGAAAAATTTATTATGATCCCCATATTTGTGGACCTTCCAATAAGAATGCAACACTTGTATTTTTTTCTCTCTCCAATACAGAGAGAAAGAAAAAAAAAGAAATGGTACAGAAAAAATAAAGCACACAAAAAGGGGAAAAGATAGCACAAAGTGGAAAAATTTATTATGATCCCCGTATTTGTGGTCCTTCCAATAAGAATGCAACACTTGTATTTATTTATTTTTTTCTTTTTTTTCTTTTTTTCTCCGTCCAATAGAGAGAGATAGAAAAAAAAATGGTACAGAAAAAATAAAGCACACAAAAAGGGGAAAAGATAGCACAAAGTGGAAAAATTTATTATGATCCCCGTATTTGTGGTCCTTCCAATAAGAATGCAACACTTTTATTTCTTTTTTCTTTTTTTTTCTCTCAAATAGAGAGAGAAAGAAAAAGAAAAGAAAAGAAATGGTACAGAAAAAATAAAGCACACAAAAGGGGAAAAGATAGCACAAAGTGGAAAAATTTATTATGATCCCCGTATTTGTGGTCCTTCCAATAAGAATGCAACACTTGTATTTATTTTTTTTCTTTTTTTCTATCTGCAATAGAGAGAGAGAAAGAAAAAAAAGAAATGGTACAGAAACAATAAAGCACACAAAAAAGGGAAAAGATAGCACAAAGTGGAAAAATTTATTATGATCCCCGTATTTGTGGTCCTTCCAATAAGAATGCAACACTTGTATTTATTTTCTTTTTTCTTTTTTTCACTCTATAATAGAGAGAAAGAAAAAAAAGAAATGGCACAGAAAAAATAAAGCACACAAAAAGGGAAAAAGATATTACAAAGCGGAAAAATTTATTACGATCCCCGTATTAGTGGTGCTTCAAATAAGAATGCAACATTTGTATTTAATTTTTCTTTTTCTTTTTTTTCTTTTTTTTTCTCTCTCCCATAGAGAGAAAGAAAGAAAAAGAAATGGTACAGAAAAAATAAAGCACACAAAAAGGGGAAAAGATAGCACAAAGTGGAAAAATTTATTATGATCTCCGTATTTGTGGTCCTTCCAATAAAAATGCAACACTTGTATTTATTTTTTTTCTTTTTTTCTATCTGCAATAGAGAGAGAGAAAGAAAAAAAAGAAATGGTACAGAAACAATAAAGCACACAAAAAGGGGAAAAGATAGCACAAAGTGGAAAAATTTATTATGATCCCCGTATTTGTGGTCCTTCCAATAAGAATGCAACACTTGTATTTATTTATTTTTTTCTTTTTTTTCTTTTTTTCTCCGTCCAATAGAGAGAGAAAGAAAAAAAAACAAAATGGTACAGAAAAAATAAAGCACACAAAAAGGGGAAAAGATAGCACAAAGTGGAAAAATTTATTATGATCCCCGTATTTGTGGTCCTTCCAATAAGAATGCAACACTTTTATTTCTTTTTTCTTTTTTTTTCTCTCTCCAATAGAGAGAGAAAGAAAAAGAAAAGAAAAGAAATGGTACAGAAAAAATAAAGCACACAAAAGGGGAAAAGATAGCACAAAGTGGAAAAATTTATTATGATCCCCGTATTTGTGGTCCTTCCAATAAGAATGCAACACTTGTATTTATTTTTTTTCTTTTTTTCTATCTGCAATAGAGAGAGAGAAAGAAAAAAAAGAAATGGTACAGAAACAATAAAGCACACAAAAAAGGGAAAAGATAGCACAAAGTGGAAAAATTTATTATGATCCCCGTATTTGTGGTCCTTCGTATAAGAATGCAACACTTGTATTTATTTTCTTTTTTCTTTTTTTCACTCTATAATAGAGAGAAAGAAAAAAAAGAAATGGCACAGAAAAAATAAAGCACACAAAAAGGGAAAAAGATATTACAAAGTGGAAAAATTTATTACGATCCCCGTATTAGTGGTGCTTCAAATAAGAATGCAACATTTGTATTTAATTTTTCTTTTTTTTTTTTTTTTTTTTTTTCTCTCTCCCATAGAGAGAAAGAAAGAAAAAGAAATGGTACAGAAAAAATAAAGCACACAAAAAGGGGAAAAGATAGCACAAAGTGGAAAAATTTATTATGATCCCCGTATTTGTGGTCCTTCCAATAAAAATGCAACACTTGTATTTATTTTTTTTCTTTTTTTCTATCTGCAATAGAGAGAGAGAAAGAAAAAAAAAGAAATGGTACAGAAACAATAAAGCACACAAAAAGGGGAAAAGATAGCACAAAGTGGAAAAATTTATTATGATCCCCGTATTTGTGGTCCTTCCAATAAGAATGCAACACTTGTATTTATTTATTTTTTTCTTTTTTTTCTTTTTTTCTCCGTCCAATAGAGAGAGATAGAAAAAAAAATGGTACAGAAAAAATAAACCACACAAAAAGGGGAAAAGATAGCACAAAGTGGAAAAATTTATTATGATCCCCGTATTTGTGGTCCTTCCAATAAGAATGCAACACTTTTATTTCTTTTTTCTTTTTTTTTCTCTCTCCAATAGAGAGAGAAAGAAAAAGAAAAGAAAAGAAATGGTACAGAAAAAATAAAGCACACAAAAGGGGAAAAGATAGCACAAAGTGGAAAAATTTATTATGATCCCCGTATTTGTGGTCCTTCCAATAAGAATGCAACACTTGTATTTATTTTTTTTCTTTTTTTCTATCTGCAATAGAGAGAGAGAAAGAAAAAAAGAAATGGTACAGAAACAATAAAGCACACAAAAAAGGGAAAAGATAGCACAAAGTGGAAAAATTTATTATGATCCCCGTATTTGTGGTCCTTCCAATAAGAATGCAACACTTGTATTTATTTTCTTTTTTCTTTTTTTCACTCTATAATAGAGAGAAAGAAAAAAAAGAAATGGCACAGAAAAAATAAAGCACACAAAAAGGGAAAAAGATATTACAAAGTGGAAAAATTTATTACGATCCCCGTATTAGTGGTGCTTCAAATAAGAATGCAACATTTGTATTTAATTTTTCTTTTTCTTTTTTTTCTTTTTTTTTTCTCTCTCCCATAGAGAGAAAGAAAGAAAAAGAAATGGTACAGAAAAAATAAAGCACACAAAAAGGGGAAAAGATAGCACAAAGTGGAAAAATTTATTATGATCCCCGTATTTGTGGTCCTTCCAATAAGAATGCAACACTTGTATTTTTTTTTTCTTTTTTTCTCTCTCCAATACAGAGAGAAAGAAAAAAAAAAGAAATGGTACAGAAAAAATAACGCACACAAAAAGGGGAAAAGATAGCACAAAGTGGAAAAATTTATTATGATCCCCGTATTTGTGGTCCTTCCAATAAGAATGCAACACTTGTATTTCTTTTTTCTTTTTTTCTCTCTCCAATAGAGAGAGAAAGAAAAAGAAAAGAAAAGAAATGGTACAGAAAAAATAAAGCACACAAAAGGGGAAAAGATAGCACAATGTGGAAAAATTTATTATGATCCCTATATTTGTGGACCTTCCAATAAGAATGCAACACTTGTATTTTTTTTTTCTTTTTCTCTTTTTTTTGGAAAAATTTTTATTCTCTCTCCAA